>NC_041382.1:518561084-518588716 GCF_002162155.2 Triticum dicoccoides | reverse complement strand
ACCGTCCGCGCCACCTCGTCGCTCCGGCGGGCCACCGCCGCCATCCGCGCCCGCTAGGAACGCCGCACCTCGCCGCGGCCACACCACCGCGTTTTCCTCCTCCTCCGGCGCCCTCCAAGTTCCTCTCCGGCGAGCTCCAAGCCGCTCCGGCGAACCTCGACGTCCGTGCTCCGGCGAGATCTGATCTGGACCTGAAACCCTAGGGGTTGACCTCTCAGTTTTTCCCTAAGTCCCTAATATTTTTTGCTCCTGTTCATCGCATCGTAACTTTGCATCCGTAGGTCCGTTTTGCGCATAAAGCATATCAGAATGTTCGTCTCAGAGAGTACATCATTTCATTCCATCGCATCATTTTCATTTGAGTTCATCTTGATGCCCGTAATGTTGTTGGAAGAGTGCTACTTGAGATAATTGTCAGATCTGCTGCTCCATTTAGTTATTTGTCATTTTTGCCATGATTATTGTGTGCATGATATGCCCATGAGCTCTACATATGTTTTGTTAAATATTTTGCCATCTTTCCAGAGGTGCAACCCATGTATTTTTTTGATGTGTGTGGTGACTAGCACAAGCTTGCAAAGTAAGGCACTTGGTAATGCTAATTTCAGGGACTTAGCAATTCCACCAAGTCCTTAAGCTGTTTATCTCATGTTGCCATATGTTCATGTTGTTTCCTAGTGATCCGTGCCTCTTTTGAGGATGATCAGTAAGGATGTTTTGTTAATCTTGTAGTGCTCTATCCATACATGTCTTTGTTTGCAATTATGGAGCACCCTAGCTTGAGTCAATCGAGCTCTACTTTTGTCACTTCGTGAATCTGGGCAGATTGTCTACTTGTTAGCAATTTTGCCGAGGTTGTTGTAGTTGATCCGTGCATGCTATGTTATTGTTCTTGCCATGTCTAGCTAGCATTTTGTGTATTCTTGACGGGTGTATGCTTAGCTTGTAATGACATGCTCCGTAGTGAGTGCATCGAGCTCGTAAACATGCCTACTTGAGATATGTTTCAGCATGTGCCAGTTTTCACTAAGTCTGAAAACTGATTATGCTTTTGCTATGTTCACATGCTTGCAATTGTGTTTTCTGATCCCTTTTGGCTCAAGGTCACTAAGGGACTTTCGTTAAGCTTTTTGAGTAGCCTCATGCCATGTTTTACTTTGCCATGTTCAGGTCCTGTAGCATATAGTTTTGTTGCTCCGAAGAGTGCTATCTGATTTGAAATTCCAGACAAGTGTAAATTTCACTAAGTCTGAATTCTGTTTACCATATGCATTTTTGCCATGCTTGTTTGAACCTGTTAATGGATGAATTGGCCGTAGCTCAGTGCTAGACTTTTGTTAAGCATCATGAATGCATCCCTGCCATGTACTTTTTTATCATGGTTGAGTGCTGTAGCATATTCATCTCGTTGCATTTAGATGGCTACTTGCTGTAAATCACAGAACGTGGTCATATTTGAATCACTTGCCATTTCCAAACCGTAACTCCGATTCCGGCGTTCTTTATATCGTTTTCAAGCGATTTCATCTCATCTTTCCAGTGGCACACTTGGATTTCCAAGTTAAGGCAAGGTTCATGCATTCCTTGTCACATCTTGCATATGCATCCCGCATATTGCATCCCGCATAACATACCATCTTTGCATCATGTTGTTTGAGTTTGCACGTGGTTGATTGTGTCCTTGTTGCTTGTTTGTCTTGTTTGGGTAGAGCCGGGAGACGAGTTCGCTAACGAGGAGCCCGTTGAGTTTGCTTTTGAGGATCCAGTCAACTCTGACAACTTTGCAGGCAAGATGATCATACCCTCGAAATCACTACTATCTTTGCTATGCTAGATGCTCGCTCTTTTGCTATGCCAATGCTATGATGCCTATCACTTGCTTTCAAGCCTCCCATATTGCCATGTCAAACCTCTAACCTACCATGTCCTAGCAAACCGTTGATTGGCTATGTTACCGCTTTGCTCAGCCCCTCTTATAGCGTTGCTAGTTGCAGGTGAAGATTGGAGACCGTTCCTTGTTGGAACATTATTTACTTGTTGGGATATCATTATATTGCCATGTTATCTTAATGCATCTATATAATTGGTAAAGGGTGGAAGGCTCGGCCTCTCGCCTAGTGTTTTGTTCCACTCTTGCCGCCCTAGTTTCCGTCATATCAGTGTTATGTTCCCGGATTTTGCGTTCCTTACGCGGTTGGGTTATAATGGGAACCCCTTGACAGTCCGTTTTGAATAAAACTCCTCCAGCAATGCCCAACCTTGGTTTTACCATTTGCCACCTAGCCTTTTCCCTTGGGTTTCGCGGACTCAAGGGACATCTTATTTTAAACCCCCCGGGCCAGTGCTCCTCTGAGTGTTGGTCCAACCTAGAGCACCATGCGGGGCCGTCCCTCGGCAACTTGGGTTACGTTGTCTCCCGTACGCTTAGCTTATCCGGTGTGCCCTGAGAACAAGATATGTGCAGCTCCTATCGGGACTTGTCGGCACAGCGGGTGGTGTTGCTGGACTTGTTTTACCATTGTCGGAGTTGTCTTGAAGAACCGGGATACCGAGTCTGGTCGGAACGCCTCGGGAGGAGGTCTATTCCTTCGTTGACCGTGAGAGCTTGTCATGGGCTAGGTTGGGACTCCCCTGCAGGGATTTGAACTTTCGAAAGCCGTGCCCGCGGTTATGGGCAGATGGGAATTTTTAATGTCCGGTTGTAGATAACTTGAACCTTAACTTAATTAAAATGAATCAACAGTGTGAGTTACCGTGATGGTCTCTTCTCGGCGGAGTCCGGGAAGTGAACACGGTGTTAGAGTAATGCTTGCGCAGGTTGTCCTCTAGTTTTCTCGCTCGCGCTTTGCCTCCTCTTCTCGCTCTCTTTTGCGAACAGGTTAGACACCATATATGCTAGTCGCTTGCTGCAGCTCCACATATTTATCCTTGCCTTTTCCTATTAAGATTAAATAGTCTTGATCGCGAGGGTGCGAGATTGCTAAGTCCCTGTGGCTCATAGATTACTATTAAACCAGATGCAGGGCCTGATGATTCCGCTCCAGGTGACGCGCTCGAGCTCAAGTGGGAGTTCGACGAGGACTCTCAACGATACTATGTTTCTTTTCCTGATGATCAGTAGTGGTGCCCAGTTGGGGTGATCGGGACCGTGTCGCATGTTGGTTGTCTTTTATTTTGGCGCCGTAGTCGGGCCATGAGTGTTTGAATGTTGTAATGCTATTTATGTACCTTGATTGACGTGGCGAGTGTAAGCCAACTATGTTATCTCCCCTTTATTATTTATATTACATGGGATGTTGTGAAAATTGCCTAACTTGCGACATATGCCTTCAATGCGATTATGTCTCTAAGTCGTGCCCCGACACGTGGGAGCTATAGTCGCATCGAGGGTGTTACAGCTAGCTTCTCCAACTCACCGGTGACGTGATCTGTGGCTCCGGTGTCGAGATACCAATTGGTATTCACGCTGTAGGAGTGGGCAGAGTTGGCAGAGCGTGGGTTGCCACCACTACCGCCACCGTCGCCGCGTCCGCCACCACCGCTGCCTGCAGGATTACGTACATTGTTGTTGAAGCCTTTATCAAACCTCTTCTTGCAGCGCCACGCACCATGGCCTTCCTCCTTGCAGATTTGACAGCGTTCGCGATCACCGCGGTCACCACGGTCACCGTTCTGTGGGCGCGGCGCACCACCGCCACCACCACCTGAGTTGTCGGGGTAGTTGCCTCCGCCGTAGCCGCCGTGTCCACCACCCTGACCACCACGTCCACCACTGTAGCCGCCACGACCACCCTTTGCGGCGAGATTGGCGGAGTGGTGAGCGGAGAAGGCGGCGTGCTGGGCGGTGATCCAGGCCTCCGCAGAGAGCAGCAGCGAGAAGAGTTCACTGAGACCGATCGGCCGATCGGTGGCAGCGTGCGTGGAGATGGAGGTTACGAATCCATTGTAGTCGGGCTCGTGCATGAGGCCCTCGAGGATGTGCGAGACGATATCGTCCTCCTCGAGGGGTTTTCCCGCAGCAGCAAGTTCATCTGCTAACCCTTCATATTCGTGAAGTAAGCAGAGGCGGAGAGATCGCCCTTGCGGGCGTTGCCGATCGCGGAGCGAAGCTGAATTTGGCGCGCTCGAGACTGCGCGGAAAAGCTCTCGACCAGGGCTTGCCAGACGCCCGCGGTCGTGGTGTGATTGGACACCTGCATCAGAACTTCACGGGATAGAGATGCGAGCAAAAAAGTTAGGACCTGTTGATCTTGGGTAACCCAGATCGCATGCTCTGGATTGGGCAGCTCGGCGATCTCCTTCTTCCCATTGGTCTCCTTCTCGGTGACGATGACAGTAGCAGGTTCCTTGATCGAGCCGTCAAGGTAGCCCATCATCCCCGCAGCCCTGACGTGCGGAAGAACTTGGACCTTCCACACTAGGAAATTGTCACGGGTGAGCTTCTCCGTGATGGTGTGGCCGAGGGAGGCGAGCGAGGGCATGGCCATGGCGTGGGAGGAGGAAGAAGACGACATGATCTAGATGTGTGGAAGAACTAGGCTCTGATACCATGTGAAACGAGAGGCTGGAAGCGCATGCCGGGGCAGGGGCGCGCTGCGTGTTTATATAGGCTAGACATGGGCAAAGATTACAAAGGAGGTTAGGGTTAGGTTAGGTGTGGATTGATCTCCAAGCTAAGCTAACTACCAAGATCTCATCACAACAACCTAACCTATCCTAACTACAACACACACGCCACATATCTGGCCAACACGGTTCATAACACACCGTGGCATACAATGATGTTTAACAATGTTCGGGCGTGTTCGGGGATGCGGTGGCCGTGCGTCCAGCGCGCGGCTGCGTCCGTTTGCCCCATCCTGTCTGTCGGGGTCAAAAATGCCCATATCTTCATCAAAACTAGTTTGCACGTTTAAATATTTGTCTGAAAATGAAAATAGTTTTACAACCCAATTAAAATTGTCTTTAATAAAATAGTTTTACAACCAAATCGAAATTGTCTTGACTGAACATAAAATGAACCAATACATCTATTGGTTGCCAATGTGATCCCACATGTGCTCAACTAAGTCATTTTGAATATTCAAATGAGTTTGCCAATCACGCATCTCACGGTGGAATTGGACAAACTGTTCAAATGTGGCTGGGTCTTGGTGCAGGGGCTCAATATTTTTACCTTGATAATCAAATCCTTGGTCGAAGATACTCTCATCACGCTCGTTTTCGACGATCATGTTGTGCATGACCACACAAGCAGTCATCACCTCCGAAAGCTTCCTTTCATCCCATGATAGTGCAGGGTTTCGAACGATACCCCACCGGGATTGAAGCACACCAAAAGCACGTTCCACATCCTTTCTAACACTCTCTTGCATTTGGGCAAATCTCTTTCTCTTTGCACCTTGGGGTTTCGAGATTGTCTTCAGAAAAGTTGACCACTGAGGATATATACCATCAGCTAGATAGTATCCCTTGTTGTACTGGTGGCCGTTGATCTCAAAGTTGACAGGTGGGGGGTGGCCTTCTGCAAGCCTCGCGAAGACTGGAGAACGCCGGAGCACGTGCCATGCCGAAGAAAGAATGCCATATCCAAAGATCATGCGATGCCACCGCTTCTAATATGACAGTGCACCCATTGACATGCCCCTTGTACTAGCCCTGCCAAGCAAATTGACAGTTCCTCCACTCCTAGTGCATACAATCTATGCTGCCAAGCATGCCTGGAAAGCCTCTAGCTGCGTTGGTCGCCAACAATCTCTCTGTATCAGCGGCAGTTGGCTGCCTCAAGTACTCTGGGCCAAACACCTCGATCACAGCCTGGCAAAACTTATACATTGACATTAGACATGTTGTCTCACTCATACGCACATGCTCATCCACCAGATCGCCTGGAATACCATATGCAAAGCATGCGGATGGCCGCGGTGCATTTCTGATAAGAGAAGAATCCAAACTTGCCAAGGGCATCCGTCTTGCACTCGAAGTATGGGTCATGAGCAACCACATCCTCTCAGATACGATTGAACACATGCCTTGCCATACGAAAACGGCGACGAAATTTATCCGGCTTGAAAATCGGAGTGTTCGCAAAGTAATCGGCATAGAGCAGGGCGTGGCCTCTCTCCCTGTTGCGGTTCAGGTTGGGAGCACGGCCAGGGACTGACCCCCTGTACCGAGGAAGCTGCCGTTGAATGTGGCCGTGAACGACCAGTGTAGCCACCACAAGATCTTCATCATCCGACGACGAATCGTCTGATGAACAAAGGAAGTGATGGAAGAAAAACTCGTCTCCACTGTCCATACCTTTGTGGGCAAAATGTCGAACACCTTGCGGTCGTGGTGGCGAAGAGGCCGCGATGATCACCTCGACGCAGTAGGGGTGGTTGCCGGCCGGCTACTGGCCGCTCTGGAGCTCTCGTCGGAAGCTGTCGAGGCCGCCGTGGTACGTCACTGGCGGTCGTGTCCCCTCTGCCACCGGCAAAGACGGCGACGGCCAAACCTCCTCCGATTGACGGCCAAAACTACGGCGAAAGCGCGGACGTGGTGGCGGCCATGTCGAGACGTGGTTTGTAGGGACGGCCGGGGGCTACGCGGTGAGGAGGCGGACGGAGAATAGCGGCGGCGCCGGCGGCGGGACGAGGCGGGAGAGAGAAGGTGGAAGTGTTGGGAGCGAAGGGACTGCTAGTGTCCCCGACATGCGGGTCATGGGGGGACAAGGGCGTGCGTCGAAGCCGTCCGCGCGCATTCGTTTTACCCCAAACCGAGCGCAAGTTTGGGTCGAGGATGGGTCAGAAATGAACGGAATCCGAACATTTGTCCGTTTGAGACCGCGCGGTGAGCCCCGTTATTCGTCCTTTTTAACTCAAATGGACGCACGCGGATAGGATGGGGTCACGCGGTGGAGTTGGCCTTATTAACATGTCTGTCTCTAGTTTAAAATGCACTCGTAGGCTCGAGCTGCAAATGAGCTGATGGGAAATCAGCAAGATCAAGCATGCCCGGGTGCAGTGTTGTGCAAGTACTACACAGGATGGATGTGCTAGAGGGAAGCCCCAGACACACGGCCGAATCAGACTGCGTATATATATGACCTTGCAAAGCCGGAGATGAGGACAAAACAACCAGGGGCATGGCGTAGTTGGATTGGATGTGATGCCGGAATAGAGAGCTGAACCGTCTTCTGGTGCGACTCATCCTGAGCACCATTGCAGGTGCAGCAATGTGTCATATTCCTTAATGGGCCCTGGTAGTTGTAAAGGACAAAGATAACATGCCCGAACAATAAGTGCGCCAGCTATATCTCGCCTAACATGAGACTAAGCTTCCGTCTCGCCTGACGGGCTCGTTCATATGGGCCGGCCCGTAACACGGTCGCTCGCTCTCTCATTCTACGTGCTGCCATTTCGTTTTATTTTATTTTTTATCGGTTTTATTTTGTTTTCTGTCATTTCATTGTTTTTATTTGTTTCTTTTCCAAGTTCTATCGGTTTTTTCTTTTATTTTGATTTTTATTTAAAGTTTCTTTTTATTTTTTTTGTTAATTTTATCATTTTATTCGTTTTTGTTTGTTTATTAGTGTTTATTTTTGTTTTTATTATTTTTCTTAAAAAAATATACAATAGGAACATTTTTTCTAAAAAAAATCGTATTTTCTAAAAACATGATAAATATTTTTGACAACTTCTGTTTTTTTGTCTACATTTCAATACACATTGTACATTTTCTGTATACACAAGAAACATTTTGTATATTCACATTAGAATTTTAGAAATACATGATTAACATTTTAAAAAAAAAATTATGTCTACCTTTTCCATATACATTATATATTTTTTGTACATCTGGAACCTTTAATATATACACGTTTAAAATTTTCAAAATTTATTAGTAACATTTTAGAAAACATACACTTTCACCACACATATTTTACATTTGTTGCATACGCCAGAAACATTTTTTCTATACATGTTTAACATTTTTTAATGTGTACCAATTTATTTAACATTTTCTAAATGCATGACTAACATTTCCCCAAAATATTTAAAACTTGACATTTCATTTCTACCTTTGTCCGCACACTTTTACCTTTTTTTGTATACATCGGAATCAGTTTTTCTAAACACATTTAATGTTTTTAAATGCATGATTAATATTTTTCAAAAAATTTATATAAAGTAATTTTTACCATAGATATATTTTGCATATTTCAAAATACAAGCAAACGTAGAAGAAATAAAACAGAAAAAAATGAATGCAAAAATGTGAAAAAAGGGAAAAACCCGTTTAAAGCCTATGCCCGCACTGAGCCGACCCCAATCGGGCGGCTGCTTGTGGAGAGACATCGTACGGTCTCCCAACAATAAGGTTGTGGCGGACAATACATTGTCGGGTCGTATATACAACCATTCTAACTAAGGGCTATTCCACGAGAGCTCCTCATCGGCACCAATTGCGCCAGGAAGTCTTGCAAGAGTTATGTCTTGCCCGTACTCATTCCTATTAAGAATCACCTACAAGAGAGTGAATTGGGCAGGCACATTAGTGTCACTGTCATTTGTGTCATTGTGTGGTCCACTCTGCTCTGGGTTCTTTTTTCCGTGGGAGGGAGTTTTTTTTTCGTTCTTGTGTTTTTTTACCGGTTTCCTTTGGGTGTTTTTCTTCCTTATACTTTGATTTCTTTGTTTTCTCACTAGTGTTCTTTGGTTTTTCTTTCTTTGTTTACTTTGATTCTCTTAGTTTCTATCTGGGTTTTCTTTCTGCTTCTTTGTCCGTTTTTATTGGCTTTCTTTTTTAACACATATTACTTTTTCTTAGTACACAATGTATGTTTCTAGTGAACATGTAAAACATTTTATTGATAAACGTTTGGCATTTTTCAAATACGTAATGTATTTTTTTAAACATATTTTAAAAACTCTTTTGAATACATAATAACATTTTCCAAACACACGTTTTACCTTTTTTAATGGCAATTTTTAGAAAATAATTACACGAACTTTTTCGCATTGTATAAAATTATTCAGAATTCCCGTGAACATTTTTTGGAAAACATATGAACAATTCTTTAAAATGCCATGTATAAGCTTTTAATGTAAATAAACATTTTTTTAATATGGGACCATTTTTTTACATTGCATAAATATTTTTCTTCAATGCCATGGTTTTTGTTTTAATCACAGAAATTTTCCGTTAAAATGTCACGTATATTTTCTGAATGGTACGAAAAATAATCTATATTCTATATACATTTTTTTAAATATCACAAACTTATTTTCTAAACTCATGATTGCTTTAAATGTATGGCATTTTTTAATGTAACAAACATTTTTCGCGCACATGATTAATATTTTCTACTTTTTCACACTGTACATTTTCATGTATTTCAGACACATTTTTCTATACACATTTAACATTATCAAATGGATGATTAAAATTTCTCAAATTTTATGTACAATTTTTTAGTAATATATATTTATAATATTTCGAAATATAAACAATAGTTAAAAGAAAGCTAAAATGTGAAGAAAGAAAGAAAAAATAAGAATGACTTCAGCATGACGAGTCCACATAGTTACAGGGCTAACCCAGCAAGGGCTCCCTACAGCTAGGAGTCGTTTAGTGCTCTCTTCGCTCTTTCGCCTTTTCTCTTGCTCGTACGTTGAAATCATCAGTTAAGGATCATGCCTTGCATATGTCATTCCCACCTTCAATGTGCTGACACGTGCGCACCACTTGTTGCAATGTGAAAGATATCCCTTCTTTCATATACTTGTTTTTTCAAAATATTTTATCTCTTGAACTATGCATCCAAATCACGTACCATTTTCACAGTTGGATTCCTCGCGTCAAAATCTTCAAAACTAAACCGCATGTCGATAGGTTTCGATCAAATTTATTGTTCACGTACCATTTTCACGAGTTTTTTTTGCTTTTCGAGAGGCACAGCTGTGTTTCTCGCGGAAGTAAATTTGTGCCTCGACGCGAAGCAACTTTGTGCCTCTCGTGGGAAAAGAATGTGTTTTTCTCTATTCATGAGGCACAACTCTACCTGTCGCGGATGCAAACTGTGCATGCAGCATTAGCAAATTTGTGCCTCTCGTGCAAGCAAGAAAAAAATGTGTTCTTTCTTTTTTTTCCGGGCGGCACAGTTGTGCCACTAGCGGAAGCAAATTTCTGCCTCCACGAGAGGCAAATCCGTGCCTCGTGTGGAAGGAGAAAAGAACCCGTATTTTTGCGTGCAATTTTTTCACCGGGTGTTTCTCTCCAATGTATGGAAAACCGGGCAAAAGCCAAAAGGCCGAGAAAAGCATGTAAACCCCGAAAATGCATACAAAAAGTAAAAAATAAAATCCCGAGGGAGCACCAAATACGTGACACATGGCGCTCTCAGCCCAACAAAAGTGACCCTTGCGGGGCTCCTGCAAGGGGCACCTTGATTAGTTGCTCCCCTATTATGTAGGTCGTTTGTGCCATTTATTCGCTTGATTTTTGTGCACCCTCTTTTTAGAGTTTATGTATTTTATGAAAAATTGACAGATTTAGAAATATGAAGTCAATTTTTTTACAGATTTGAAAAAATCAGTAACTCTAAAAAATGTTCAAGAATATTTAAAAAATAGTCAAGAATTGGAAAAAACTTACCAAAATTTAAAACAAAACAAAAATAAGGAAAATAAAAATAAACAAATAAAACCAGGAAAAACCTGGTAAAGAAACAGATAAAAATCCAGCAGAAGAAAAACCCGAACCAGAAGCTACAAAATCAACCCGGACCAGAAAATAAACCTTCTACTGTGCAGTTACATGGGCTGGCCCATTGTTCCATGATGGTGTGCGCCATGTACCAAATGGCCTCTATTTGGTGGCTTAAGTGCCAAATAAAAATTGGCCTGTTTCACGGGAATTTCCTATTTGCCGCTCTTTGCGGCAAGTAGTCGACCGGACGCACAGGCAGATTGACGAGCGCGTTAGGATAGGCCGGCCCGTTCAAACGTTAAAGCGAATCCGGTTTTGGGAATCTTCTACGTAGTTCCCAGCCGGTTTTTCTGGTTTTGGGAACCTTCTAGAAGGTTCCTGAACCGGTTTTTCTATTTCTCCTTTTACCCCTTTTTGTTTCTTTTCTTTTACTGTTTCTTTTTCTTTTTCGTTTTAATGTTCTTTTTTTCTGTTTTCATTTTTATCTTTTTTTCGTTTTTTCTGTTTCTTTTTTTCCTGTTTTCTCTTTCTTTTTCATTTTTTCGTTTTTCATTTTTCTCTTTTCAAAGTTATATTATTATTTTTTCAATTTTTTTGTGTTGCTCACAATTGTTCAAAACTTCACAAAATGTTCTCATTTTTCAAATTTTGTTCATGCTTTCAAAAAATTGTTCAAAACTTCACAAAATGTTGTCATTTTCAAGTTTTGTTCATCCTTTCAAAAAAATTGTTCAAAACTTCACAAAATGTTTTCATTTTCAATTTTTGTTCCTGACTTGAAAAAATGTTCATGCTTTCAAAAAATTATTCAAAGTTAAAAAAATGTTCTCATCTTCAAATTTTGTTTCTCTTTTCTTTTTTTAGTTTCTTTTTCTTTTTTATGTTTTTTTTCACAATTTCACAACTTTGCAAAATTTGTTCGCAAATTAAGAAAAAAATTCGGTTTTTCAAAAAAAAAATCGTGAGTTTCAGTAAATGTTCCTTTTCAAATTTTGTTTGCATTTTTTCAGAAAATGTTCGTGTTTGAAATTTTTGTTCGTGAGTTTCGTAAAATGTTCCCATTTCAAAAATTTGTTCACACATTTCAAATTTTGTTCGGGAGTTTTAAAGAATATTCATATATTTCATACGAACTTAACTTTTTCTCTCAAACATAACGTTCGCGTACAAAATTTTGTTCTCTAAATTCAAAAAATGTTCGGGATTTTAAAAAGTGTTCATTTTATCAAAACTTTGTTCAAGTTTTTTAGTTGTTCTTCTAGCATTCAGCAAACGCGAACAATTTTTGAATTTTTAAATTTTTGAACATATCCAATGTTTAAGGTTTGTAGGTGGGGGTGTTAGATATGTAGTAGATGATCTTTTAAAGTACCCGCATTACATATGACTTAAGGAGGTAGTTAGCTCGCCTGGTTAGTGACAAGAGTATACTAGCTCCAGATGCAGGGATCGATCCCCCGCTCCGCGTTATAATTTTAGGTGATCATTTTGCTGTTTCGTCGCGACGATGGGCCGGCCCATTCGGGGGGCTGTACCTGTGCGGCGCGTGCGAATCGGACGCAAAGAGCGGCGCATAGGAGGTCCCTGTTTCACGTACACTAGGTCACATTCACAACAGCATGGAGAGAGTGTTACGGCTTGTCGTGATGTAGGCTTTATGGGCCAAATACAGTACTGCTACTAGCCTAGTCTCCCAGTAGTAAATCCTATATGACGTCCGTGCACGTCGTATAGTTGAGGCTTGACTGAAGACTCCAACAGACGGGTAGGTCCACGTAACCATTGTTTTTTTTCTCTTTTCAGATATTAATTTTTATGTTTTCTTACTTTTGCACACTTTCTATTTTTATATTCTTTGCATTATATGGTGAACTTTTTTTAAATAAATACACACTGAACTTCTTTTTGTATACGGCTAACGTTAACAAATACACAGTTAACATTTTTAATGTAAGATGAACTTTTTTGTTGTATACATTGAATTTTTAATATAGTATGAACTTTTCAATTATATGATGAACATTTTAATACACACTGAACATCTTTTTAATATATGGCAAACTTTTTATTGTACACAGAACCTTTTTACTGTATAATACACATACTTAAAATTTTAAAATTATATATTTCTATTTATAATAAATTTCTAAAATGTCTAGGTCCTAAAAAATAAAAGTCAGTTTTGTGCAAAAAATAGACTAAAAGACAAAGAGAAAGTAAATAAATAACCACTCGCGAGTAGAGTGGGCTAGCCCATTCGGCCTGGCTTCAACGAAGCCTCTTCTATTTGCCTCATGCGGGCGCCAATAGGAGGTCTCTGCACTTCTTTTTTATTCTTGGAAAACTAGCAGACATGAAACTTGTCATTGTTGCGGAAAGTTCTATGATTTCTAGAAGGAATAGTTTAAAAAATCTTGCAGTAATATATTGCGCGTTGATGCGGCAACTGTTGGAGATATACATGAGTAGTGTTTAATTGTTGATGTTGGAGGGAATAAATTTCGGAATTCTTATAGCTACATCTAAACAAAAATATCACTGTATTTGATTTAGTCATTTGAATTATATATGCACATATAAAGCGGGCCTAGAGTTCCTGAGACATATGCATCCTTGTTTGTACTATGATTTTATGCTAAAGTGCAAAGCTGTTTATATAAATATATATTAATTAATGTAAACAAGTAAATCATAAGAGTGACATGATTGAATGTGCGCGGAAGCCCACCTAAGTGTTAATCACTATTTTATATGTGCAACACAAAATAATTGTTGAATGATGTGAGAGTATTCTAGGGATGCATGTCGTCTCGAAAAGAAATGGATGTGTGAGATTTAAATGATGACATGGAAGCATGCATGCGTGGAAAAATATCTATTTAATGATTTGTGGTGGTGTTAATATGATAATATTACATGATAATACCATGTGTAACAGTTTTCATAAGCAATATTTTCAAAACTATGATGTTGTGTATACTGTATTAAATATACATGTGTGATGTTGAGTTTTTCTTTAAGTGGAAGAAGATAGATGAATTACATACTGTAAATTAATTAAAACCAAAATACTATTACATAAAGTTACAACAATGTAAGGTGTTCGGAGCTGCTGAAGTTAGAGATCCAATTGGAGAGACCATCATAAGAGGCTCTCGTAACCCTATGCAGGAGTAGCTTAGCTCCTCCTTAAAGATCTTCCTACATCTATACAAGTTTGGCTCTATGTTCTTGAAGATATAATCATTGTATATTTTCCAAATGCTTCAAGTGACCGAGATAATTAAGACCATAAAGAAGGGAACTTTCAAATAATTACTTGGTATGTGCATATTCTCATGTGGAGACTATCAGAGAACTAAATGCATGGGCAGAGATAATCCCAACAATAGAGGGTAATGGACATCGAAAGACCATATGGTCTCTGCATTCAGTAAGATGTTGATCGCACACGACACATGCATATGAAGGCAGATGCAAGGTTTTCCTTTCAAGCATATCCCTTCAATAAGTCTCGCAACGAGAAATAACAAAAAGAAAACTTGATGCTTGTGGTCAACACAACAGTTCCATAATCCCATAGCCATTTGAAAGCAGATGTTGTGTTTTGATTGCCTTTAGAAAAATGTAATCCTTGGAGGTGGAAAATGTAGATCCCCAAAGCATAAACCCAAGAATAATGCTCATATCCTAACTTGAAAGCATGCACTTGTTTTTGGAGAAAAAAATTGAGCAAAAAAATTCTATGACGACACCTCTTAATTTCTGAAGACCGAGAACTTTAGCCATGGAAATATTGTTATCCATATTTTTAATAAAAATCATGCTCAATATTGTGGAATTGTTGATGTTGAAGGAGAATATATTTTGACAATATTGTAGTCAATCAAATCAAAATACAGTGATTTGATTAAGGCATTTGAATCATACATGCAGATATAGCAACAAAAAGATGTTCTTAACACATTATCTATGTGTGTACTATGATTTTATTGTGGAAATACATACTTGTTGTTATTAAGGAGTAATAATTAAGGGAAAAGTACCAACATTATTACTATATTTAATACACACACCATAAAAAAGGAGAATTTAATATGGTAGGAGGGTATCATGTGGATGTGTGTCATTTGGAAAACAAATATATGGTCCAGATACAGATGATGTCGGAGCATACATAGACAAAATAGCTATTTAATGACTTGCAGGGTTTTTATCTACGGGACACTCCCCCTATTTGCTTATACAAGGCTCATACGTCCATTTTGCATCATATTTTCCTACTGTTATTTATAATGTTTTTTATGCATAATAATGATTTATGGAGTAATTCTAATGCCTTTTTTCTCATAATATGCAAGGTTTACACAACGAGGGAGAATACCGACAGCTGGAATTCTGGACCTGAAAAAGATATGTCAAGGATACCTATTCTGCACATCTCCAAATGAGCTAAAAATTTATGGAGAATTATTTTGGAATATATATTAAATATTGGAGCAAATAACTATCAGAGGGGGCTGCCTGCTGCCCACAAGACACTAGGGTGCGCCAGGCCCCCAGGTGCGCCCTGGTGGGTGGTGGGCAGCCCAGCCCACCTTCAGTGCCCGTCTTCTGGTATATAAGGTCTTTTGACCTAGAAAAATAAATAAGGAGAGGACTTTCGGGACGGCGCGCCGCCGTCTCGAGGCGGAACTTGGGCAGGAGCACTTTTGCCCTCCGGCGAAGCGATTTCGTCGGGGGAACTTCCCTCCCAAAGGGGGAAATTGAAGCCATCGCCATCACCAACAACCCTCTCATCTTTGGGACGCCAATATTCATCAACATCTTCAACAACACCATCTCACCTCAAACCCTAGTTCATCTCTTGTGTTCAATCTTTGTACCGGAACCTCAGATTGGTACGTGTGGATGACTAGTAGTGTTGATTACATCTTGTAGTTGATTACTATATGGTTTATTTGGTGGAAGATTATATGTTCAGATCCATTATGCTATTTAATACCCCTCTGATCTTGAGCATGAATATCATGAGTATTTACCTTTGTTCTTGAGGTCACGGGATAAGTTACGTTGCAAGTAATCATGTGAATTTGATATGTGTTCGATATTTTGATGATATATATGTTGTGATTTCCTTAGTGGTGTTATGTGAAAGTCGACTACATGACATTTTACCATCTTTGGGCCTAAGGGAATGCATTGTGGAGTAGTTATTAGATGATGGGTTGCTAGAGTGACACAAGCTTAAACCCTAGTTTATGCGCTACTTCATAAGGGACTGATTTGAATCCATATATTTGATGCTATGGTTAGCTTTTATCTTAATACTTTTGTCATACTTGCAGATGCTTGCGAGGGGGTTAATCATAAGTGGGAGGCTTGTTCAAGTAAGAAAGACACCCAAGTACCGGTCCACCCACATATCAAATTATTAAAGTAGCGAATGTGAATCAAACCAACAAGATGAAAGTGACTAGATGAAATTCCTGTGTGCCCTCAAGAGCGCTTTGCTTATTATAAGAGACCGTTTTGGCCTGTCCTTTGCTACAAAAAGTATTGGGCTACCTTGCTGCACTTTATTTACCGTTACCTACTTGTCCGTTACAAATTATCTTGCTATCAAACTACCGGTTACCGACAATTTCAGTACTTGCAGAAATTACCTTACTGAAAACCGCTTGTCATTTCCTTCTGCTCCTCGTTGGGTCTTACTTATCGAAAGGACCACGATTGATCCCCTATGCTTGTGGGTCATCAAAGGACACTAGGTAAAATACATTTACATCTATACAAGGCCACCAACAGTGTCGAGGAAAAAATAATGATATTTTTTGTACTAACAACTTGCTCAATACTTGCATTTGTGCAGTGATAATGACAGTCGGCTACTTCCTCGCTCAATGTCCGGCTCAGTTTCCTACTCTTTGCTTGCGTCTGCTCATCTCCTTCTCTACTTCTTCCTCCCTTGTCCATCCCATCTTCTTATTCTCCTATGGCTAGTGGAGACGTCGGTAGTAGAGGATGGCCACCAGCCTCTAGGCGACGATGGCAAATCATATGCAGGCAGTGTCTGTATTTCAAGCGGCGGCTGACATTGGGCTACAATGAGGGAGTATATAAAATACATACATGTGGCTTGCCTTGCATATCTGATGCAACCAAACATTCATTGCACCAGACATACCTGAGATCGAAACATGTACTATGCCTATAGTTTAGGCAACGAAAATGATATACAAACGATGAAGAACAATACACATTTTGTACAATGCTGATCTAAACAGTAAAGTAAAGCCAATATATGGTGTACGTGGATTTTTGTACCAATACCAGTCATATTTGATCGTGTGTACTAAGAACACTTTAAGTAATACCCTAGAATCAACAAGGAGCACATCTTTTTACGTTTCCTTGTTGTTCTCTAGCGACAAAGTCAAAGATGAAGGCAAATGAGCAAACACTACAAAAAAAGACACATCCGTGACATTTTGGGCCGAATGAAAATTTTTCTGTCATACTTATGACACTTCTATGATGATAATTTTGACAAAACCCGGTATCATCATAGATGTGGTGGGGTCCGACTTTTATGACAAAAAATCATGACAGAAAATGGGCTTTCGTCCTAGGCGGCCGGAGACGCAACTGCATGACATTCTTTGGGCCATCCATGACGGAAAAAACCGTGGTAGAAGCGAGGGTGAGGAAAATATCGGGGAGTTCCCGGTTACGGTGGGTGGTCGGGGGCCGAGCGATGCGCGTTTCTCTCGTACGTACACGTGTGTGTGCGAGGCGTTGCGCTCTAACTGAACCCGAGCGAGGCGTTGGGCTCTAACTGAACCTGAGCGATTGCACTTCATGCTACGCGTTACACTGAACCCGAGCAATCGATCGATCCCTTGCTGTTAACTGAACCCGAGTGATTCCTTCGCTACTGCTGCTAACTGAAGCCGATCAAACACTGCTGCCTCCTTCCCTGGATGAACAGTTGCTACCTCTTTTAGCACTGCGTTGGTTTTCCCTGAAGAGGAAAGGATGATGCAGCAAAGTAGCGTAAGTATTTCCCTTAGTTTTTGAGAACCAAGGTATCAATCCAGTAGGAGGCTGTTGGGTTTCGTAGTAATTTCAAAAAAATTCCTACGCACACGCAAGATCATGGTGATGCATAGCAACGAGAGGGGAGAGTGTGATCTACGTACCCTTGTAGATCGACAACGGAAGCGTTAGCACAACGTGGTTGATGTAGTCGTACGTCTTCACGGCCCGACCGATCAAGCACCGAAACTACGGCACCTCCGAGTTCTAGCACACGTTCAGCTCAATGACGATCCCCGGACTCCGATCCAGCAAAGTGTTGGGGAAGAGTTCCGTCAGCACGACGGCGTGGTGACGATCTTGATGTACTACCGTCGCAGGGCTTCGCCTAAGCACCGCTACAATATTATCAAGGACTATGGTGGAAGGGGGCACCGCACACGGCTAAGAATATGATCACGTGGATCAACTTGTGTGTCTAGGGGTGCCTCCTGCCTCCGTATATAAAGGATCAAGAGGGGGGGTGTGGCCGGCCAGGGAGGGCGCGCTAGGAGGAGTCCTACTCCCTCCGGGAGTAGGATTCCCCCCTTTTCCTAGTTGGAATAGGATTCGGGAAGGGGGGAAAGAGGAGGGAGAGAAGGAAGGGGGCGCCGGCCCCCTCTCCCTGTCCTATTCGGACTAGGGGGGAGGGGCGCGCGGCCCAGTCCTGGCCACCTCTCCTCTCATCCACTAAAGCCCACTAAGGCCCATATACCTCCCGGGGGGTTCCGGTAACCTCCCCGTACTCCGGTAAAATCCCGATTTCACCCGGAACACCTCCAATATCCAAATATAGGCTTCCAATATATCAATCTTTATGTCTCGACCATTTCGAGACTCCTTGTCATGTCCGTGATCACATCTGGGACTCCGAACAAACTTCGGTACATCAAAACTCATAAACTCATAATATAACTGTCATCGAAACCTTAAGCGTGCGGACCCTACGGGTTCGAGAACAATGTAGACATGACCGAGACATGTCTCCGGTCAATAACCAATAGCGGAACCTGGATGCTCATATTGGCTCCTACATATTCTACGAAGATCTTTTATCGGTCAGACCGCATAACAACATACGTTGTTCCCTTTGTCATCGGTATGTTACTTGCCCGAGATTCGATCGTCGGTATCTCAATACCTAGTTCAATCTCGTTACCGGCAAGTCTCTTTACTCGTTCCGTAATACATCATCTCACAACTAACTCATTAGTTGCAATGCTTGCAAGGCTTATGTGATGTGCATTACCGAGAGGGCCCAGAGATACCTCTCCGACAATCGGAGTGACAAATCCTAATCTCGAAATACGCCAACCCAACATCTACCTTTGGAGACACCTGTAGAGCACCTTTATAATCACCTAGTTATGTTGTGACGTTTGGTAGCACACAAAGTGTTCCTCCGGCAAACGGGAGTTGCATAATCTCATAGTCATGGGAACATGTATAAGTCATGAAGAAAGCAATAGCAACATACTAAACGATCGGGTGCTAAGCTAATGGAATGGGTCATGTCAATCAGATCATTCACCTAATGATGTGATCCCGTTAATCAAACAACAACTCTTTGTTCATGGTTAGGAAACATAACCATCTTTGATTAACGAGCTAGTCTAGTAGAGGCATACTAGTGACACTCTGTTTGTCTATGTATTCACACATGTATTATCTTTCCGGTTAATACAATTCTAGCATGAATAATAAACATTTATCATGATATAAGGAAATAAATAATAACTTTATTATTGCCTCTAGGGCATATTTCCTTCAGTCTCCCACTTGCACTAGAGTCAATAATCTAGATTACACAGTAATGATTCTAACACCCATGGAGCCTTGGTGCTGATCATGTTTTGCCCGTGGAAGAGGCTTAGTCAATGGGTCTGCTACATTCAGATCCGTATGTATCTTGCAAATCTCTATGTCTCCCACCTGGACTAGATCCCGGATGGAATTGAAGCATCTCTTGATGTGCTTGGTTCTTTTGTGAAATCTGGATTCCTTTGCCAAGGCAATTGCACCAGTATTGTCACAAAAGATTTTCATTGGACCCGATGCACTAGGTATGACACCTAGATCGGATATGAACTCCTTCATCCAGACTCCTTCAGTTGCTGCTTCCGAAGCAGCTATGTATTCCGCTTCACATGTAGATCCCGCCACGACGCTTTGTTTAGAACTGCACCAACTGACAGCTCCACCGTTTAATGTAAACACGTATCCGGTTTGCGATTTAGAATCGTCCAGATCAGTGTCAAAGCTTGCATCAACGTAACCATTTATGATTAGCTCTTTGTCACCTCCATAAATGAGAAACATATCCTTAGTCCTTTTCAGGTATTTCAGGATGTTCTTGACTGCTGTCCAGTGATCCACTCCTGGATTACTTTGGTACCTCCCTGCTAGACTTATAGCAAGGCACACATCAGGTCTGGTACACAACATTGCATACATGATAGAGCCTATGGCTGAAGCATAGGGAACATCTTTCATTTTCTCTCTATCTTCTGTAGTGGTCGGGCATTGAGTCTGACTCAACTTCACACCTTGTAACACAGGCAAGAACCCTTTCTTTGCTCGATCCATTTTGAACTTCTTCAAAACTTTGTCAAGGTATGTGCTTTGTGAAAGTCCAATTAAGCGTCTTGATCTATCTCTATAGATCTTTATGCCTAATATGTAAGTAGCTTCACCGAGGTCTTTCATTGAAAAACTCTTATTCAAGTATCCCTTTATGCTATCCAGAAATTCTATATCATTTCCAATTAGTAATATGTCATCCACATATAATATCAGAAATGCTACAGAGCTCCCACTCACTTTCTTGTAAATACAGGCTTCTCCAAAAGTTTGTATAAAACCAAATGCTTTGATAACACTATCAAAGCGTTTATTCCAACTCCGAGAGGCTTGCACCATTCCATAAATGGATCGCTGGAGCTTGCAGACTTTGTTAGCTCCCTTTGGATCGACAAAACCTTCTGGTTGCATCATATACAACTCTTCTTCCAGAAATCCATTCAGGAATGCAGTTTTGACATCCATCTGCCAAATTTCATAATCATAAAATGTGGCAATTGCTAACATGATTCGGACAGACTTAAGCATCGCTACAAGTGAGAAGGTCTCATCGTAGTCAACCCCTTGAACTTGCCGAAAACCTTTTGCGACAAGTCGAGCTTTGTAGACAGTAATATTACCGTCAGCGTCAGTCTTCTTCTTGAAGATCCATTTATTCTCAATTGCTTGCCGATCATTGGGCAAGTCAACCAAAGTCCATACTTTGTTCTCATACATGGATCCCATCTCAGATTTCATGGCTTCAAGCCATTTTGCGGAATCTGGGCTCACCATCGCTTCTTCATAGTTCGTAGGTTCATCATGATCTAGTAGCATGACTTCCAGAACAGGATTACCGTACCACTCTGGCGCGGATCTCACTCTGGTTGATCTACGAGGTTCAGTAGTATCTTGTTCTGAAGTTTCATGATCATTATCATTAGCTTCCTCACTAATTGGTGTAGGTGTCACAGAAACAGGTTTCTGTGATGTACTACTTTCCAACAAGGGAGTAGGTACAGTTACCTCGTCAAGTTCTACTTTCCTCCCACTCACTTCTTTCGAGAGAAACTCCTTCTCCAGAAAGTTTCCGAATTTAGCAACAAAAGTCTTGCCTTCGGATCTGTGATAGAAGGTGTATCCAATAGTTTCCTTTGGATATCCTATGAAGACACATTTCTCCGATTTGGGTTCGAGCTTATCAGGTTGAAGCTTTTTCACATAAGCATCGCAGCCCCAAACTTTCAGAAACGACAACTTTGGTTTCTTGCCAAACCACAGTTCATAAGGGGTCGTCTCAACGGATTTTGATGGTGCCCTATTTAACGTGAATGCAGCCGTCTCTAGAGCGTATCCCCAAAATGATAGCGGTAAATCAGTAAGAGACATCATAGATCGTACCATATCTAGTAAAGTATGATTACGACGTTCGGACACACCATTACGCTGTGGTGTTCCGGGTGGCGTGAGTTGCGAAACTATTCCACATTGTTTCAAATGTACACCAAACTCGTAACTCAAATATTCTCCTCCACGATCAGATCGTAGGAATTTTATTTTCTTGTTATGATGATTTTCAACTTCACTCTGAAATTCCTTGAACTTTTCAAACATTTCAGACTTGTGTTTCATTAAGTAGATATACCCATATCTGCTTAAGTCATCTGTGAAGGTGAGAAAATAACGATATCCTCCACGAGCCTCAACATTCATCGGACCACATACATCTGTATGTATGATTTCTAACAAATCTGTTGCTCTCTCCATAGTACCGGAGAACGGTGTTTTTGTCATCTTACCCATAAGGCACGGTTCGCAAGTACCAAGTGATTCATAATCAAGTGGTTCCAAAAGCCCATCAGTATGGAGTTTCTTCATGCGCTTTATACCGATATGACCTAAACGAAAGTGCCACAAATAAGTTGCACTATCATTATCAACTCTGCATCTTTTGGTTTCAACACTATGAATATGTGTGTCACTACTATCGAGATTTAATAAGAATAGACCACTCTTTAAGGGTGCATGACCATAAAATATATTACTCATGTAAATAGAACAACCATTATTCTCTGATTTAAATGAATAACCGTCTCGCATCAAACAAGATCTAGATATAATGTTCATGCTTAACGTTGGCACCAAATAACAATTATTTAGGTCTAATATTAATCCCGAAGGTAGATGTAGAGGTAGCATGCCGACTGCGATCACATCGACTTTGGAACCGTTTCCCACGCGCATAATCACCTCGTCCTTAGCCAATCTTCGCTTAATCCGTAGTCCCTGTTTCGAGTTGCAAATATTAGCAACAGAACCAGTATCAAATACCCAGGTGCTACTGCGAGCATTAGTAAGGTACACATCAATAACATGTATATCACATATACCTTTGTTCACCTTGCCATCCTTCTTATCCGCCAAATACTTGAGGCAGTTCCGCTTCCAGTGACCAGTCTACTTGCAGTAGAAGCACTCAGTTTCAGGCTTAGGTCCAGGTTTGGGTTTCTTCTCTTGAGCAGCAACTTGCTTGCTGTTCTTTTTGAAGTCCCCCTTCTTCTTCCCTTTGCTCTTTTTCTCGAAACTAGTGGTCTTGTTGACCATCAACACTTGATGCTCCTTCTTGATTTCTACCTCCGCAGCTTTCAGCATTGCGAAGAGCTCGGGAATAGTCTTATTCATCCCTTGCATATTATAGTTCATCACGAAGCTCTTGTAGCTTGGTGGCAGTGATTGGAGAATTCTGTCAATGACGCAATCATCTGGAAGATTAACTCCCAATTGAATCAAGTGATTATTATACCCAGACATTTTGAGTATATGCTCACTGACAGAACTGTTCTCCTCCATCTTGCAGCTATAAAACTTATTGGAGACTTCATATCCCTCAATCTGGGCATTTGCTTGAAATATTAACTTCAACTCCTGGAACATCTCATATGCTCCATGACGTTCAAAACGTCGTTGAAGTCCCGATTCTAAGCCCTAAAGCATGGCACACTGAACTATCGAGTAGTCATCAGCTTTGCTCTGCCAGATGTTCATAACATCTGGTGTTGCTCCAGTAGCAGGCCTGGCACCCAGCGGTGCTTCCAGGACGTAATTATTCTGTGTAGCAATGAGGATAATCCTCAAGTTACGGACCTAGTCCGTGTAATTGCTACCATCATCTTTCAACTTTGCTTTCTCAAGGAACGCATTAAAATTCAACGGAACAACAGCACGGGCCATCTATCTACAATCAAACATAAATAAGCAAGATACTATCAGGTACTAAGTTCATGATAAATTTAGGTTCAATTAATCATATTACTTAAGAACTCCCACTTAGATAGACATCCCTCTAATCCTCTAAGTGATTACGTGATCCAAATCAACTAAACCATGTCCGATCATCACGTGAGATGGAGTAGTTTCATTGGTGAACATCGCTATGTTGATCATATCTGCTATATGATTCACGCTCGACCTTTCGGTCTCCGTGTTCCGAGGCCATATCTGTATATGCTTGGCTCGTCAAGTATAACCTGAGTATTCCGCGTGTGCAACTGTTTTGCACCCGTTGTATTTGAACATAGAGCCTATCACACCCGATCATCACGTGGTGTCTCAGCACGAAGAACTTTCGCAACAGTGCATACTCAGGGAGAACACTTCTTGATAATTAGTGAGAGATCATCTTATAATGCTACCGTCAATCAAAGCAAGATAAGATGCATAAAAGATAAACATCACATGCAATCAATATAAGTGATATGATATGGCCATCATCATCTTGTGCTTGTGATCTCCATCTTTGAAGCACCGTCGTGATCACCATCGTCACCGGCGCGACACCTTGATCTCCATCGTAGCATCGTTGTCGTCTCGCCAATCTTATGCTTCCACGACTATCGCTACCGCTTAGTGATAAAGTAAAGCATTACAGCGCGATTGCATTGCATACAATAAAGCGACAACCATATGGCTCCTGCCAGTTGCCGATAACTCGGTTACAAAACATGATCATCTCATACAAAATTTAGCATCATGTCTTGACCATATCACATCACAACATGCCCTGCAAAACCAAGTTAGACGTCCTCTACTTTGTTGTTGCATGTTTTACGTGGCTGCTACGGGCATAAGCAAGAATCTTACCTACGCATCAAAACCACAACGATAGTTTGTCAAGTTGGTGCTGTTTTAACCTTCGCAAGGACCGGGCGTAGCCACACTCGGTTCAACTAAAGTTGGAGAAACTGTCACCCGCTAGCCACCTTTGTGCAAAGCACGTCGGGAGAACCGGTCTCGCGTAAGCGTATGCGTAATGTCGGTCCGGGCCGCTTCATCCAACAATACCGCCGAACCAAAGTATGACATGCTGGTAAGCAGTATGACTTATATCGCCCACAACTCACTTGTGTTCTACTCGTGCATATAACATCAACATATAAAACCTAGGCTTTGATACCACTGTTGGGTTTCGTAGTAATTTCAAAAAATTGCCTACGCACATGCAAGATCGTGGTGATGCATAGCAACGAGAGGGGAGAGTGTGATCTACGTACCCTTGTAGATCGACAACGGAAGCATTAGCACAACGTGGTTGATGTAGTCGTACGTCTTCACGGCCCGACCGATCAAGCACCGAAACTACGGCACCTCCGAGTTCTAGCACACCTTCAGCTCGATGACGATCCCCGGACTCCGATCTAGCAAAGTGTCGGGGAAGAGTTCCGTCAGCATGACGGCGTGGTGACGATCTTGATGTACTACCGTCGCAGGGCTTCACCTAAGCACCGCTACAATATTATCGAGGACTATGGTGGAAGGGGGCACCGCACACAGCTAAGAATATGATCACGTGGATCAACATGTGTGTCTAGGGGTGCGTCCTGCCTCCGTATATAAAGGATCAAGAGGGGGGGTGTGGCCGACCAGGGAGGGCGCGCCAGGAGGAGTCCTACTCCCTCCGGGAGTAGGATTCCCCCCTTTTCCTAGTTGGAATAGGATTCGGGAAGGGGGGAAAGAGGAGAGAGAGAAGGAAGGGGGGCGCCGGCCCCCTCTCCCTGTCCTATTCGGACTAGGGGGGGGGGAGGGGCGCGCGGCCCAGTCCTGGCCACCTCTCCTCTCTTCCACTAAAGCCCACTAAGGCCCATATACCTCCCGGGGGGTTCCGGTAACCTCCCCGTACTCCGGTAAAATCCTGATTTCACCCGGAACACTTCCGATATCCAAATATAGGCTTCCAATATATCAATCTTTATGTCTCGACCATTTCGAGACTCCTCGTCATGTCCGTGATCACATCCGGGACTCCGAACAAACTTTGGTACATCAAAACTCATAAACTCATAATATAACTGTCATCGAAACCTTAAGCGTGTGGACCCTACGGGTTCGAGAACAATGTAGACATGACCGAGACATGTCTCCGGTCAATAACCAATAGCGGAACCTGGATGCTCATATTGGCTCCTACATATTCTACGAAGATCTTTTATCGGTCAGACCGCATAACAACATACGTTGTTCCCTTTGTCATCGGTATGTTACTTGCCCGAGATTCGATCGTCGGTATCTCAATACCTAGTTCAATCTCGTTACCGGCAAGTCTCTTTACTCGTTCCGTAATACATCATCTCACAACTAACTCATTAGTTGCAATGCTTGCAAGGCTTATGTGATGTGCATTACCGAGAGGGCCCAGAGATACCTCTCCGACAATCGGAGTGACAAATCCTAATCTCGAAATACGCCAACCCAACATCTACCTTTGGAGACACCTGTAGAGCACCTTTATAATCACCCAGTTACGTTGTGACGTTTGGTAGCACACAAAGTGTTCCTCCGGCAAACGGGAGTTGCATAATCTCATAGTCATAGGAACATGTATAAGTCATGAAGAAAGCAATAGCAACATACTAAACGATCGGGTGCTAAGCTAATGGAATGGGTCATGTCAATCAGATCATTCACCTAATGATGTGATCCCGTTAATCAAACAACAACTCTTTGTTCATGGTTAGGAAGCATAACCATCTTTGATTAACGAGCTAGTCTAGTAGAGGCATACTAGTGACACTCTGTTTGTCTATGTATTCACACATGTATTATGTTTTCGGTTAATACAATTCTAGCATGAATAATAAACATTTATCATGATATAAGGAAATAAATAATAACTTTATTATTGCCTCTAGGGCATATTTCCTTCACAGGCTACGCGCGAGTCCCTCGTACGTGCACAAAACAAATAAATCCTTGCAACCAACGCAAATAGGGGTTGTCAATCCCTATAGGGCCACTTACAAGAGTGAGATCTGATAGATATGCTAAGATAATTTTTTTGGTATTTTTATGATAAAGATGCAAAGTAAATAACTAAATAGTAGGAGATTGATATGATAAAGATAGACCCGGGGGCCATAGGTTTCACTAGTGGATTCTCTCGAGAGCATAAGTATTCTACGGTGGGTGAACAAATTACTGTTGAGCAATTGACAAAATTGAGCATAGTTATGAGAATATCTAGGTATGATCATGTATATAGGCATCATGTCCGAGACAAGTAGACCGACTCCTGCCTGCATCTACTACTATTACTCCACTCATCGACCGCTATCCAGCATGCATCTAGAGTATTAAGTTAAAACAGAGTAACGCCTTAAGCAAGATGACATGATGTAGAGGGATAGACTCATGCAATATGAAGAAAACCCCATCTTGTTATCCTCGATGGCAACAATACAATACGTGCTTTGCTTCCCTTACTATCATCGGGAAAGGACACCGCAAGATTGAACCCAAAGCCAAGCACTTCTCCCATTGCAAGAAAGATCAATCTAGTAGGCCAAACCAAACTGATAATTCGAAGAGACTTGCAAGGATAACCAATCATACATAAAAGAATTCAGAGAAGATTCAAATATTATTCATAGATAGACTTGATCATAAACCCACAATTCATCGGTCTCAACAAACACACCACAAAAAGAAGATTACATCGAATAGATCTCCACAAGAGAGGGGGAGAACATTGTATTGAGATCCAAAAAGAGAGAATAAGCCATCTAGCTACTAACTATGGACCCGTAGGTCTGAAGTAAACTACTCACACTTCATCGGAGAGGCTATGGTGTTGATGTAGAAGACCTCCGTGATCGATGCCCCCTCCGGCAGAGCTCCGGAACAGGCCCCAAGATGGGATCTCGTGGATACAAAAAGTTACGGCGGTGGAATTAGGGTTTTGGCTCCTGTTCTGATCATTTGGGGTACATGGATATATATAGAAGGAAGAAGTACGTCGGTGGAGCAAC
>NC_041382.1:518493100-518560905 GCF_002162155.2 Triticum dicoccoides | reverse complement strand
CGCCCCTACCTCATGGGCTCCTGTTAGCTGGCTTGACATAGGGTCCAAGTCTCCTGAGTTGTATTCGGTGAGAAAATCACATTCCCGAAGGTTTCATTCCGTTTGGACTCCGTTTGATATTCCTTTTCTTCGAAACCCTAAAACAGGCAAAAAACAACAATTCTGGGTTGGGCCTCCGGTTAATAGGTTAGTCCCAAAAATAATATAAAAGTGGATAATAAAGCCCGATAATGTCCAAAACAGTAGATAATATAGCATGGAGCAATCAAAAATTATAGATACGTTGGAGACGTATCAAGCATCTCCAAGCTTAATTCCTGCTCGTCCTCGAGTAGGTAAATGATAAAAACAGAATTTTTGATGCGGAGTGCTACTTGGCATAATTTTAATGTAATTCTTCTTAATTGTGGTGTGAATATTCAGATCCGAAAGATTCAAGACAAAATTTCATATTGACATAAAAATGATAATACTTAAAGCATACTAACTAAGCAATTATGTCTTCTCAAAATAACATGGCCAAATACAGTTCATCCCTACAAAATCATATGGTTTAGTCATGTTTCATTTTCGTCACACGAGAATGCTATCATCATGCACAACCTTGATGACAAGACAAGCAATTGTTTCATACTTTAGTAATCGCAAACCTATAAACTTTCACGCAATATATGAGCGCGAGCCATGGAGATAGCACTATAGGTGGAATAGAATATAACGAGGGGGTTATGTGGAGAAGACAAAAAAGGAGAAAGTATCACATCAACGAGGCTAATCAATGGGCTATGGAGATGCCCACCGATTGATGTTAATGCAAGGAGTAGGGATTGCCATGCAACGGATGCACTAGAGCTATAAATGTATGAAAGTCAACAAAAGAAACTAGTGGGTGTGCATCCAACTTGCTTGCTCATGAAGACCTAGGGCATTTGAGGAGGCCCATTGTTGGAATATACAAGCCAAGTTCTATAATGAAAATTTCCCACTAGTATATGAAAGTGAAAACATGAGAGACTCTCTACTATGAAGATCATGGTGCTACTTTGAAGCACAAGTGTGGAAAATGATAGTAACATTGTCCCTTCTCTCTTTTTCTCTCATTTTTTTCTTTTCTTTTTTGGGCCTTTTCTCTTTTTTATGGCCTTTCTCTTTTTTGGGCCTTCTCTCTAGGCCTTTCCTCTTTTTTTATATTCCTCACTTAGGACAATGCTCTAGAAAATGATGATCATCACACTTCTATTTATTTACAACACAATGATTACAACTCGATACTAGAACAAAGATGACTCTATATGAATGCCTCCGGTGGTGTACCGGGATATGCAATGAACCAAGAGTGACATGTATGAAAGAATTATGAACGGTGGCTTTGCCATAAATACTATGTCAACTACATGATCATGCTAAGCAATACGACAATGATGAATGTGTCATGATGAACAGAATGATGGAAAGTTGCATGGCAATATATCTCGGAATGGCTATGGAAATGCCATAATAGGTAGGTATGGTGGCTGTTTTGAGGAAGATATAATGAGGTTTATGTGTGAAAGAGCGTATCATATCACGGGGTTTGGATGCACCGGCGAAGTTTGCGCCAACTCTCATGTGAGAAAGGACAATGCACGGTACCGAACAGGCTAGCAAAGATGGAAGGGTGAGAGTGCGTATAATCCATGGACTCAACATTAGTCATAAAGAACTCACATAATTATTGCAAAAATCTACAAGTCATCAAAAACCTTGATACTACGCGCATGCTCTTACGGGGATAGATTGGTAGGAAAAGACCATCGCTCATCCCCGACCGCCACTCATAAGGAAGACAATCAAATAACACCTCATGTTTCAAATTTGTTGCATAAAGTTTACCATACGTGCATGCTACGGGACTTGCAAACTTCAACACAAGTGTTTCTCAATTTCACAACTACTCAACTAGCACGACTTTGATATTATTACCTCCATGTCTCAAAACAATCATCAAGCATCAAACTTCTCTTAGTATTCAACACACTCATAAGAAAGTTTTATTATTAATCTTGCATACCAAGCATATTAGGATTTTAAGAAAATTACCATGCTATTAAGACTCAAAATAATCTAAGTGAAGCATGAGAGATCAATAGTTTCTATGAAACAAATCCACCACCGTGCTCTAAAAGATATAAGTGAAGCACTAGAGCAAAATTATATAACTCAAAAGATATAAGCGAAGCACATAGAGTATTCTAACAAATTCCAAATCATGTATGGATCTCTCAAAAGGTGTGTACAGCAAGGATGAGTGTGGTAAACTAACAAGCAAAGACTCAAATCATACAAGACGCTCCAAGTAAAACACATATCATGTGGTAAATAAAAATATAGCTCCAAGTAAAGTTACCGATAGAAGTAGACGAAAGAGGGGATGCCTTCCGGGGCATCCCCAAGCTTTGGCTTTTAGGTGTCCTTAGATTTATCTTGGGGGTGCCATGGGCATCCCCAAGCTTAAGCTCTTGCCACTCCTTGTTCCATAATCCATCAAATCTTTACCCAAAACTTGAAAACTCCACAACACAAAACTTAAAGTAGAAAACTCGCGAGCTCCGTTAGCGAAAGAAAACAAAAGACCACTTCAAGGTACTGTAATGAACTCATTATTTATTTATATGGGTGTTATACCTACTGTATTCCAACTTCTCTATGGTTCATAAACTATTTTACTAGCCATAGATTCATCAAAATAAGCAAACAACACACGCAAAACAGAATCTGTCAAAAACAGAACAGTCTGTAGTAATCTGTAGCTAGCGCAAGATCTGGAACTCCAAAAATTCTAAAATAAATTGATGGACGTGAGTAATTTATCTATTAATCGTCTGGAAAATTAATTAACTAAATATCACTTTCCAAATAAAAATGACAGCAGTTCTCGTGAGCGCTAAAGTTTCTGTTTTTTACAGCAAGTTCAACAAGACTTTCCCCAAGTCTTCCCAACGGTTCTACTTGGCACAAACACTAATTAAACACAAAAAACACAACCAAAACAGAGGATAAATAATTTATTTATTACTAATCAGGAGCAAAAAAGTAAGGAATAAAAAATAAAATTGAGTTGCCTCCCAACAAGCGCTATCATTTAACGCCCCTAGCTAGGCATAATAAGCACGAATAGATCTAGGTATTGCCATCTTTGGTAGGCAATCCATAAGTGGCTCTCATAATAGATTCATCATGTAATTTAATTTTCTTTCTAGGAAAGTGTTCCATGCCTTTCCTTAACGGAAATTGGAATCTAATATTTCCTTCCTTCATATCAATAATTTCACCAATCGTTCTAAGGAAAGGTCTACCAAGAATAATAGGACATGAAGGATTGCAATCTATGTCAAGAACAACAAAATATACGGGCACATAATTCCTATTTGCAACAATAAGAACATCATTGATTCTTCCCATAGGTTTCTTAATAATGGAATCCGCAAGGTGCAAGTTTAGAGAGCAATCATCAAAATCACGGAAACCTAACAAATCATACAAAGTCTTTGGAATCGTGGAAACACTAGCACCCAAATCACATAAAGCATAGAATTCATGATCTTTAATTTTAATTTTAATAGTTGGTTCCCACTCATCATAAAGTTTTCTAGGGATAGAAACTTCTAATTCAAGTTTTTCTTCATAAGATTGCATCAAGGCATCAACGATATGTTTAGTAAACGCTTTATTTTGACTATAAGCATGAGGAGAATTTAGCACGGATTGCAACAAGGAAATACAATCAATCAAAGAGCAATTCTCATAGTTAAATTCTTTGGAATCCATAATAGTGGGTTTAGCAACATCTAGGGTTTTAATTTCTTCAATCCCACTTTTATCAAATTTAGCATCAAGGTCAAAAGATTCAGAATTCTTGGAACGCCTTCTAGGTAAAGGTGGATCATGTTCAGTCCCATCATTATCAAGATTCATATTGCAAAACAAATATTTAATAGGGGACACATCAATAACTTCTATATCTTCATCATTATTTCCATAGGAACTAGAAGAACACACTTTTATAAAGGCATCTTTCTTAGCACACATCCTAGCGGTTCTTTCTTTGCACTCGTCAATGGAAATTCTCATGGCTTTGAGAGACTCATTGATATCATGCTTAGGAGGAATAGATCTAAGTTTCAAAGAATCAACATGAAGAGCAATTCTATCAACGTTCCTAGCCAAATCATCAATCTTAAGCAATTTTTCTTCAATCATAGCATTAAAAATCTTTTGCGAAGTAATAAATTATTTAATATTACAATCAAAATCAGAGGGCATCTTATTATAATTTCCATAAGAATTGTTGTAGGAATTACCATAATTACCATAATTATTACAAGGATTACTAGGATAAGGCCTAGGATTGAAATTTCCTCTATACGCGTTGTTACCAAAATTGTTCCTACCAACAAAATTCACATCCATAGATTCATTATTATTCTAAATCAAAGTAGACAAGGGCATATCATTAGGATAAGAAGAAACACTCTTATTAGCAAATAATTTCATAAGTTCATCCATCTTTGCACTCAAAACATTAATTTCTTCTATCGCATGCACCTTTTTATTAATAGATCTTTCAGTATGCCATTGAGAATAATTAACCATAATATTATCTAGGAGTTTAGTAGCTTCTCCTAAGGTGATTTCCATAAAAGTGCCTCACGCAGCCGAATCTAAAAGATTTCTAGAAGCATCAATCTGGCATAAACATTTTGTATAATCATCCACAAGTTTAAACCATGAGCAGGGCAATTATGTATCATTAATTTCATTCTCTCCCAAGCTTGTGCAACATGTTCATGATAAAGTTGCTTAAAGTTCATAATATCCTTTCTAAGAGAGATGATCTTAGCAGGAGGAAAATACTTAGAGATAAAAGCATCTTTGCACTTGTTCCATGAATCAATACTATTTTTAGGCAAAGACGAAAACCAAGCTTTAGCACGATCTCTAAGCGAAAAAGGAAATAGCTTCAATTTAACAATATCATTATTCACATCTTTCTTATTTTGCATGTCACACAAATCAATGAAGCTATTAAGATGGGTAGTGGCATCTTCACTAGGAAGGCCGGAGAACGGATCTTTCATGACAAGATTCAGCAAAGCAGTATTAATTTCACAAGATTCAGCATCGGTAAGAGGAGCAATCGGAGTGCTAATAAAATCATTGTTGTTGGTATTGGTGAAGTCACACAATTTAGTATTATCTTGAGCCATCACGACAAACAAGCAAACTAACACAGAAGCAAACAAAAAGCAAGCAGGCAAAAAGAGGTGAATGGAGAAAGAGAGGGAGGATAGAGAGAGAGGGCGAATAAAACAGCAAGGGTGAATTGGGGGGGAGAGGAAAACGAGAGGCAAATGGCAAATAATGTAATGCGGGGGATAAGGGTATGTGATGGGTACTTGGTATGTTGACTTTTGCGTAGACCTCCCCGGCAACGGCGCCAGAAATCCTTCTTGCTATCTCTTTCAGCACTGCGTTGGTTTTCCCCGAAGAGGAAGGGATGATGCAGCAAAGTAGCGTAAGTATTTCCCTCAGTTTTTGAGAACCAAGGTATCAATCCAGTAGGAGGCTACACGCGAGTCCCTTGTACCTGCACAAAACAAATAAATCCTCGCAACCAACGCAAATAGGGGTTGTCAATCCTATAGGGCCACTTACGAGAGTGAGATCTAATAGATATGATAAGATAATATTTTTGGTATTTTTATGATAAAGATGCAAAGTAAAATAAAAGCAAAGTAAATAACTAAATAGTAGGAGATTGATATGATAAAGATAGACCCCGGGGCCATAGGTTTCACTAGTGGCTTCTCTCGAGAGCATAAGTATTCTACGGTGGGTGAACAAATTATTGTTGAGCAATTGACAGAATTGAGCATAGTTATGAGAATATCTAGGTATGATCATGTATATAGGCATCATGTCCAAGACAAGTAGACCGACTCCTGCCTGCATCTACTACTATTACTCCACTCATCGACCGCTATCCAGCATGCATCCAGAGTATTAAGTTAAAAGAGAGTAACGCCTTAAGCAAGATGACATGATGTAGAGGGATAGACTCATGCAATATGAAGAAAACCCCATCTTGTTATCCTCGATGGCAACAATACAATACGTGCCTTGCTGCCCTTACTGTCACCGGGAAAGGACACCGCAAGATTGAACCCAAAGCTAAGCACTTCTCCCATTGCAAGAAAGATCAATCTAGTAGGCCAAACCAAACTGATAATTCGAAGAGACTTGCAAAGATAACCAATCATACATAAAAGAATTCAGAGAAGATTCAAATATTATTCATAGATAGACTTGATCATAAACCCACAATTCATCGATCTCAACAAACACACCGCAAAAAGAAGATTACATCGAATAGATCTTCACAAGAGAGGGGGAGAACATTGTATTGAGATCCAAAAAGAGAGAAGAAGCCATCTAGCTACTAACTATGGACCCGTAGGTCTGAAGTAAACTACTCACACTTCATCGGAGAGGCTATGGTGTTGATGTAGAAGCCGTCCGTGATCGATGCCCCCTCCGGCGGAGCTCCGGAACAGGCCCCAAGATTGGATCTCGTGGATACAGAAAGTTACGGTGGTGGAATTAGGGTTTTGGCTCCTGTTCTGATCGTTTGGGGTACGTGGATATATATAGGAGGAAGAAGTACGTCGGTGGAGCAACAGGGGCCCCACGAGGGTGGAGGGCATGCCTGGGGGTAGGCTTTCACTGAGGGTCCTTTTAGCTGGCTTGACGTAGGGTCCAAGTCTCTTGAGTTGTATTCGATGAGAAAATCATGCCCCCGAAGGTTTCATTCCGTTTGGACTCCGTTTGATATTCCTTTTCTTCAAAACCCTAAAACAGGCAAAAAACATCAATTCTGGGCTGGGCCTCCGGTTAATAGGTTAGTCCCAAAAATAATATAAAAGTGGATAATAAAGCCCGATAATGTCCAAAACAGTAGATAATATAGCATGGAGCAATCAAAAATTATAGATACGTTGGAGACGTATCAACAGTGAGCGTTGTTGAGGTGGTTTGGATGAACAGTTCCCGGTGGGGGGTTGGATGAATAGGAACCCGTGGTAGTAGAGGCCGTTGCCGCTGGATGAACAGTACCCCGGTTGATCGAGGCGGTGGATGAACAGGACCCCGTGGAGGGCTGGATGAACAGGACCCGGTGGAGGGCTGGTTGAATAGTAGCCGGTGGAGGGCTGGTTGAACAGTAGCTGGTGGAGGGCTTGATGAATAGTAGCCTGTGGAGCGATGGTTGAACAGGACCCCCGTGGAGAGGGCTGGTTGAACAGTAGCCGGTGGAGGAGCGCAGTGGAGGCTGAATGAATAGGAGCCCATGGATGAACAGTCGCAGGTGGAGGCTGGAGGAGGTCGACGGTGGATGAACAGTAGCCCGTGGAGGCTGGAGGAGGTCGACGATGGATGAACAGTAGCCCGTGTAGTCCCGTTTTGCAGTACGCCACACCCCTCCCGATGAACAGGACCCCCGTTTCGACCGTAGCGCTCCAACACAAGTATGTTTCCTCCGTTTTGCGGTACGCCACACCCCTCCCGGTCAACAGGACCCCGTTTCGACCGTAGGAGGTCCAACAGAAGTCTGTTTCCTCCGTTTTACGGTACGCCAGAGCCCTCCCGATGAACAGGATCCCGTTTCAACCGTGGCCGGTCGAACACAAGGTCGTTTCCTCCGTTCTGCGGTACACCAGGCCTCGTTTCCATTGGTTGTTCCGTCCAAGCCGGTTGGCTCCCGATGAACACGACGACGCATTCTGTTCCGACCCAGCCGGTTGGCTCCCCATGAACACGACCACGACGCAGTTTCTCCGTTCCGAGCCAGCCATGTACACGAGCCCTGGTCGTACATAAGCACGAGTAGGCGTTCGAGACCCCTCCCGTATGTACGTACGTGGCCGTATTTTATTTCTTGCACCCTGGCCGCTGTACGTACGTGTACATGCTACGTGCGCGCCTCTACTATGACACGTGCGCGCCTCTACATCGACCAGTATGTACGTACACGTTCACGACCAGAATGACAAAACTACGTACGCTTCGACGAGGTGGGTCCCGACTGTCAGGCACTTCCTTGCATGTGAAGATGTAGCTGGTGGGTCCCAGCAGTCAGGGGGGAAACGTTTTTTTCATGAAATACGATGGCCCGTCCAGTGGGTCCCTGCTGTCAGGTGGAGGAATAATTATTTCATGCGTAATATGGAGGCACTTCCTTTCTGTGGCCGTGGACCCAGCTGTCAGCCTCTCCATGTACAGTACTCTTTCGATGGAAGTTGTTCCTTGACCATGTTGACCATGCCGCGCTGATAGCACCAAGGCGATGGACGACGACGAGGCCTAGGAAGGGGACGACGTGAAGCCGGGGAAGACGCGGCAGTGGAAGCCCACACAAAGAGGAGTATGAGGGTTCACTGGTTCGGCTGCGGTGTGAGGCTGCCGTCGCCGCAGAATAACAGGGGGTGTGGGTGAGTAGAGGCGGATGGCCTGGCCAATGGTGGGAGTAGTAGGGGGCGGCGAGGCCTCCGCGACATCACAGCCGGCCACGGGAGGCAGGAGCACGCGGCACGACCGGCGCTGGTTTGGGTGGCTGGAGGAAGAAGACCAGAGGTTGAAGAAGTACTACGGCCGTTGGATGGACATCGTACGGTCACTGGAGTTAGAATCATTCGTATTGACTAAGTTGACAAAGCCCTCCGTCCCCGTCAACTTAGTAGGCCCACAAGTTAGCCTCGCACGCAGGGGGTATTCATTTTTTTGTGCATAATAAGAAGGCACTTCCTTGCGTGCGAAGATATAGCTGGTGGGTCCGAGCTGTCAACGGGAGGAACTTTTTTTCGTGAAATACACAGGCCCTTCCGATGGGTCCCAGATGTCAGGTGGAGGATTTATTATTTTGCCCGTAATAAGGAGGTATTTCCTTATGTGCGGCCATGGACCCAGCTGTCAGCCTCTCCATGTACAGTCCACTTCCGATGGATGCCGTTCGTTGACCACGCCGCGCCGAGAGCACCAGGGCGGTGGACAACGGCGAGGCCTACGAAGGGAACGACACGAAGCCGGGGAAGACACGGCAGTGGCTGCCCACACGGTGGGGAGTACGAGGGTTGAATGGTTCGGATGCCATCGCCAGAAAATAACAGGAGGTGTGGGTGAGTAGAGGGATAGACAGGCCAAGGATGCGAGTACGATGGGGCAGTGAGGCCTGCCCGGCAGCACAGCCGGCCACGGGAGGCGGGAGCAGGCGGTTCCGCCGGCGCTGGTTTGGGCGGCTGGAGCAAGAAGATTAGAGACTAAAGAAGCACGATTGCCGTTAGATTGACATCTAACGGTCTGATGCTGGTAGAGTTGATTATTGATTAAGTTTCTTTTTTTGAGAAACCTTGTGTACGCATGAACTTAGTAGGCCCATAAGTAAGCCTCCAAATCTGTGGCAGACAACATAAAGCCCATTTGCTACAAAAATTATAATTTGCAGCCCATTTGCTAATTCTTAAGTAATTTATTATAGCCCATTTTCTGCCCAGGACCACGGTCAAAAAGTTCAACCTTATTTTACATATTTTGGTGGAGTCCGAACTGTTGTAATCCCGAAATGATAAACATTTTTTAAGAACTTATTGATTTGCCAAAAAATCGTTTTGTCTTTGTAAACAAATAAGACGTGGGACAATTGAGTTGGTTTAAGGGAAAACCAGTGGTAAAGAAATCAGCGCTGGGAGGGAAAACAACAACAAAAATAAGGATATAAATATAAAAAGGGAACTTTATGTATTTTCAATATAATGATACGTGTACATGAACTAGTAAAACTATAGGTAGAGATTAGAAAACGGATGTAGGACATGGCGTTTCAAGAGGAAAATAGAACTGGGCTGTGTGTTTGATTCAGTAAAAAAACTGCCTGCGGATGTTGTAAGACAAAATATAACTAACGCTGGCGGGCCAGAGGGCAGTAGATACCTGCTGGATCTTTGTGCCCCGTTGACGTTATGGGCTGGGCCTATTAAAAACAAAACCAAGCCTGGGCAGTCTACAACCCAGTTAAAACTTGCTCGACCTGAAAAAACAATATACCTGCTACCTGCTCAACAAACGAGAGAATTCTGCAAGTACAGACTGATAACTGGGATGCAATAGGTATATTGTTTTTTCATCGTGATAATCAAGGTTGGAAAAAGCGCTAGGCGGTAGGCGGGCGATGACTCTCTGCCTAGCGCCTAGCCTGCCTAGGCGTAGCCTAGGCGAGCCAAGGCGTTTTGTATGGTAGCGGGTTAGGAGGACAATTTTTTGGCTAGGCATAGCCTTAGGCATTTTCTAGTACAGTAGGTTATGAAGATTGAATGATAATAAGATACTCCCTCCATCCCATGATATAAGATCTTATATTCTCATGATATTAAGATCTTATCTTATTGGAAGGAGGGAGTACATCACAACAACAGGAAGAACTAAAAATGATCTACTCAAGGGAAGTAGCAGTAACATAGAAACATCAAATATTCAAATATAGTTGAGGCAAAAATCACGCAAGACCCAATATGGCATATAGCATTATAAATTATGAGCACAAGTTCACAAGTACTTTATTCCTAGAATCTTATTTGAAAGACTTATCTCAAGTCACAACAGGGATAGTTCCACACAGACGCACAACTTGAGTTAATTTAGGATCAATAGGACGTGTCCACTGTCAATGGGACCTACCTTGTGTGGCTCAGCGCTTCCAATACAAGTAACTTCGGCATCTCCAACACGAGAAATATTCACGCCTTCTCTGAGCTAGAGCTCTAGCTCACGGGAAGTATTTTCCTTCCTCTTCTTAGATGCCTCCTCAAGAGATTTCTTGCACCTATCTTTAGCTTCATGCGATCTTTTCTTGCATTTAGCCACAAAATTACCAACGTGAGCCACATGCTGCTTGTGACGATAAACACCTCCAATGATCACATGGTTACAAAACAAACACTTCACTTTGTCCTTGTTGGAAACATCGGCTAGACTCCCATACTCCCATCCCACATCATCCGACTTTCTCTTACGGGCATTCTCTTCCTACAACACTAATGTTGTGTTTGTCTCCAACATCCTACAAATGCTCAAATACACAACAACAATTGTTCAGTAATTCACATCGATAATGATAAAAATATGGGCTAGGTCTATCAAAGTGGAGAGCACAAGTAGGCATAAATCTAGATAATAATCAAAGCAAAAATGTAATATAGTTGTCTGTACGGGTGTGCGTGTGTCCACATCCGAAAACACGTAGTGGAAGATAAATCATTACCCACTCAATTAGGTATATGATTCTTATAGAAGAAGGCAGAAGCAAAGCAATATAAGTTACAATATCATAAATTCATAGTGTATGTAGATCAAATATGAAATAGGTAGGAAGCTGTCGATCGAGAGATTCCAAGCAAAACAAACTAAATAGAAAATACAAAAACTGCAATGAGGGAAACCAAAGAACATCATTTTTTGTATTACAAGATAATAAATTTGTTGCATAATTGCATTGGAAACTTATTTAGTCCTGCAAGGTTGCAATGCTCGATACAGATCCAGAAGCAAATTCGTTTTTATACCGACTAAACAACCCTCTGATTAATGAACCTCGAGTCTCCACACTCCACAGTAAAGATTACCAGCAACCACATACATATGATCCTACTTTTACACTAGGACTAGTTCTGCATGGTGTTGCATCTTGGCATCAGGCAACAGAAGAGAAAATCATGTAGCACAAACTTCACTAACATCAAGATGCTACTTATAACGGAAGTTATTTGACAAGCACTGATGCGCACAACACAGTGATTCACTTGAAGAGACGAATGATCCCAATTTTATACGAGTTTTGATGATAAATCAGGGATGTGTATCTCCAGTACTGAAGAGCTGATCGACTTGCTGCTACCCAAGATGGTTATGCGTACAATATGCAAGTTTAGGGAAATGGTGGCAACTTCTCCAGGAAGCAGAATGATTACCTTCAGAACAACCGCCTGTAGGTACCAGTCCTCTTTAACTTCTTCAGGCACTAGATAGGACCGGCCCTCATTAACTTGTCGTATGAGCTGTCAAGTAAAACATCACACAATTATAATTTATATGTATAGTCTATTGATGATTCCAGTTGAGCTAACCGTTAATGACCATCAGCAAATCAGTGCAAGTGTATAACCTATCAGTATAATTATGAATAATTATCTACTGGGTGTAATCCAAGAATTTTTATTCAGGGTGGAATTCCAGGAAGATATTAGAGCTGAGAAGTGATTTTTAATATGAGGATAACCACAATCTTCATTATTTGCAGTCTTGTGTTATTCCAAGTATACTATAGTGTTTGTTTCAAAAAAATAACTCTACTGCTCAGTACAGAAAAGTCCACTTACAATAGTCATCTTATCAATTTCCTCTTCATAGTTCTGGAGTTAACAAATAATAGAAAAATTGCAGACCAATGAAATTACAAGCGAGGGATGGATCAATCAACATCCAACCAGCAATCCAGAGGCAAATAATATTGTATACTTTTCAAAGATCATCTATGAAGTAAATAGATCTACAAAACTGCAGATCGAGTGTCCTAAAAAACTACAAATTGAGGGATTACAAGAGAGGGATAGAGTAGCAACCAATAGCAATCCGATGGGACGGGCAGCAGGAAAATCTATAGTTTACAGTAGAGGACAAGGCACAGGAAGCGGAGGGACAAATGAAATCGCATCTCACTTACAGGAAACAGCAGGGAGAAGAGACCGAACCTCAAATCGTTCACACGCGAGAGATGGCGAGGAGGAAGAAGTATGGGCGGCGTGGAGGAGTTGAATCTTTACCTTCCAGTGGCCGGAGGATGAAGCGACGATGGAATAGCTCAGGCCGCCGCCGCCCTTTTGTGTTTATATATATCCAAATCCTAGCCAAATATAGTATCTCCTTTCCTCTCGCTGGAAAACTCCCCGCAATCTTCTCGCCATCTTCCCCAATATTCTCGCATCTTCCCGTCCGTGCTTTCAGCGGCGCGAGCTCCATACCGGGCCGCACCTTGCCCTGCCTTGCGCCGCCTCCTCGCCGCTTTCTATTGCATAATCGCATCTAGGCGTACGCGTTGCTCCTCCTAAGCGATGGGGGCCTCCTAGAGTGCCGTTTAGGCCTAAGGCTACGCGATGGGCTATCGCCGAGCGCTTCAGCGCACCTAAGCGTACGCCTAATTTCACTTTTTATATGCATGCACTTGTTTCAAAAAATTTGGAGAACTGGGAATTCGAACGGCAGGTGCTTATGCTACCCATCAAATAAAAATCAGGTGCCTGAAAATTCGTTTCGAAACAAATGATTCAGCTTTATATCCACGTCGACCCTTGGCATGATGGTTGGAAGCAAATGCCAAGTTCACACTGAAAGATCGTTAACAACAATACCAACTTGTGGATGACAAGGTAGTACAAGTACCAATACCAAACTAACTTATAATCTTTTTACTCCTGGCCCTAGTGTTTGTCTGGTAGAAAATCTTGCAGAGGATCAGCTCTCACTCCTTCTCTTGCTCCAGGTCCCTGAGGTGGTACTGGTGCATCACCCAGTTGGTCCTCTGCTGGTCGAAGTTCTTGTTGGTGTGCAGCAACAGAACCTTTTTGCTGCCTATCTACCGGCCGTTGACCACCACCGGCAAGGTATTGCCGGTTTTGTGCCACATCATGTGCATGCCGCACTCCGACTGTATCTTGGGACGCGTCCATGTGCCCCTTTTGAATGCCCTGGAATTGCGCTGGAATAAATGCTTGCTTAGGCCACTCAGTGTGATACCTGCAGTATTGTCGAATACAGGTTTTAGTGTACGTGGTTGGCATTTTCATAACATCTTTGGCATGTTGCAGTCACTTGTTTCACTTTTTATTAACTGTCAAATTGTAATTGCTTCACTAGGTCTACGTCTAAAAAGAAAAATAGAGCTATAAACAAAGGAATATGTTTGTGCAACTAGACGGCCGATCGGTGTCTTACCTGGAAGTTTCTCAGGATGGGTGTAGAATATGCCGTGCTCGCTGTCGATGGTTGGTATGAACAAATCGATGAGAGGGTGAGATCTCGCGCTGTCAACAGTCACTTTGGCCTCAAGGTGCTCGATCAGCTCCTGATCTGTGGGATCGAACTTGATGTCAGCCGGCAGCACCGGCTAATCCTTCTTGGACTTGGATCGGTTAATTCCAGTTATATGGTATTCAATGTATGATCAATTGACTGTTTTAAGTGAATGATGAAAGATTTCGACAGATAAGTGGTACTCCAAATCTGAAGTCCACAATACCCGAAGACGCCGCCGGGATTCTTGTGTCACCTCACGCGTAGCGTGTTGTCACGTCAATTCAATGTGTGGACATGATGAATAATTTGACCGATGTATACTAGTACTGCTACTGTACTACTTGCTAGTCGTATTTAGTGTCACATTTTAACCATAGGTTTAACTAACAAAATGTCAATGCATGTCACTAAAAATTATTCCATTGGAAACTATGTTCAAATACGGATAAAACGATATAATTTTTTGTGACATGCATTAACATTTAGTTAGTGAAATTTATGGTCAAAATTTGACACAAATTACGAAGGGGACCAGTAAACCAGGAGGGAGGTAGTAGTACGAGTAGCGCAATATACGGTATAGAGGACTAGTGCAAATTTAGAAATGGGGTAAGAAGTTACAAGGCTGTGCGACAGACTTCGTAGGCTACATGAGTAATACAAAATATAATTCCATTGGACAACAGTTTCACCAACAAGTACACACTTGAAGCCTAATTGATACATATATATGGTTTCTGCACAACATCTCCATCATCATTATCAGTACATCCTACGCAGGTGAGTTAGTACGCACTTGATCCCGAAAAGGTATCTATCCTTCTAACCAGAGGAGTGCTTCAAACTAAGAACAATACATAATATCCAACAACAGAGGGTCATGCTACAACAGCAGGACACATGGCTCAGTCTAGATATCAGTATGAATCAAGTTGTGCATATTTGCTGTTGGCATGAACCACATCGCTGCATGTCGTGTTTGCAAAAGCCATCCATCGCATGGAAGCTTGATGCCTTTCACACACTGAAGATTATCTGGCAACAAGCTGTGTCGACGAATCTCTGGATATGGTGATTCATGAAACCCATCGTATGATGTGTAAACACAGTTCCCCCTGGCGAATGGAAGTTGCATAGCACGGTAATCATCACCGGTGATATGATCGATGATTGGTTGGATGATCGGATAATTGAGCCCGAGGAACATGGAGTGGTTGCTGAGGCTGTAAACCCGTCTCCAGTTGAATACGCTTGGCCCAATGGAGTTGGGATCTTTCTCGAACACAAAGCAGCCTTAGTCATCAATGCCACGAACGCCCCAGGCATTGTACTGCATGTGGTTTGATGAAATGGTTTGGTTAATTTGGTACGTGCAAATGAGCATCAAATGACCGTCGTTAGCTGAACGAGCGATAAACCACCACGCATCGACTGGTATGATTCCAGGTCCTGGAATCATGAAGGCCAGCGCATTTACGTCTGCTGCAATAATTCAAAGGGGACCAAAAGGACAAAAATAAACATTCATGTTCAGAGTATGTGTGGAATTAAGATTATTATAACAGTGACACATATCATAGACAGAGAATTGCAATGCCGTGGTCATAATCATACCCCAAGTTAAAAAAAATAAGCCAATGGCTTTCATATTCTAGCAATATATCATGGTTCAAACATCATGTAACAATGAGAGGAAAACAAATATGATAGGGCCTACTCATATTCTACCATAGCACTTACTACAGTTATCATATCAACTCTAAGCAATAACATGCGTTGTTATAAAAATCCTGGAAATGATAGTAATATATAGAAATCATGAGGTTATACTCATGCTATCTATCTAGCAATCATTAGATGCCAATTGTTCTCGTATCAACTCTAACAATAACATGTGTGGTCATATAAATCTAGGAAATGAGAGGACCATATATAAATGATGTGGTTATAGACATACTATATATTCTAAATTTGTAACAATGAACAGATAGTCGTATTCTTAAGGTAAAGATGAGATGAGATAGAACAATTACACGACGATATATTCCACCAGTATAGGCAGCCAATCTGTGCGTCGACCGCATAAACGATGCCATCATGCACTATAGCATCAGACAGAAATGTTGGGTGAAGAGGATCGAGGATGAGCCTTAACCATGTATGGCGACTAGATTCCAGATAGACTAATCCCATGTTGAACACGACAATGATCTTGTAATCCATGCAATATTGTGATGGTGTGGGCACTTCGCAGATTATAACCTTCAGCAAACAGAGGTCGAGCCAAAAGCTCGACGCGTCTCGTGCGTAGTAGGCAGGAGTGTCTAGCGGCGGTATCGAACGATGGAAGGGTGATCTCTCGCTGGGTGTAGATATCCATGAGATGCCACGGACTACTGGATTGGTGGATGAGGACGATCCAGTTGGCCTTTATCCCTGCCCAGTAGTGGCCGCGCATGAAGGACAGGTGGACGGGTAGTGGTAGCATGTCGAGGGGCACCACGACAACCTCCGTAGGATCGTCAAGTCGGTGTTTGGGCCACCTGCGAGTATCGAGCATCAGCAAGCAGGGTCTCTTGAAAAGAGCCGGCCGGTTGCAGACGAGTAGAAGATACAAAGACACCGAGCATGCGGCCAGGCGGACGGTGCTGAGCAGGTCCATACGATTGCAAATCTACTCCAAGAGAACATCGGGGAGGGAATTCCAATCACGGCCCTGTGTGTCAGTCGGTTATGCCATAGGGTTTTTAGGGCGCCGAGTGATTGGGGTTTTCGATGCCTGTGAGCCAGCGGGGAAGTGGATTCGGGCGGGCGAGCGAAGAAGATGGCGTGTGTGGCCGAGCTGTGAGCGGGGGGATATGGTACGCGTGAGCTACCAAGGATGTTGGCGCGGGCGGGCGAGCAGTGAGCGGGGGGAAATGGTGTGCGGCCGACAATGGGGAAGAGAGGAGGAAGAATAAGAGAGGAGGAAGAAGAGTGAAAGACGGGGAAGAAAGTGCATTAAATCTCAATTCTACTAGTACTACTACCAGGATATACCGTCCTTCGGAGTGTAAATAGTTACGCCGATGACATGTGGGTCTACCTCAAGAGGGCCCATATGTCAGTTAATGGAGGAGAGAGGTGCGTAGTCGTATTTGTGGAAGTGTGCTCCACTGGCAAACATGATGCCGTACTGGGTAAGGCTGATTTAGTAGTTCAGCTTATTAATCAAGTGTCCCATCTGCTGCAGCATGTATTGTCACTTCACTGTGAAGACTAGTTGAATAGTTCTCTCTGACCGAGATGGGGAATAATGGATCGCGAAGACTTCCTATCTACAGTATCCCTATGCCTGTAAGCTCGGGCCCCTCCCAATGCTCCGCCTTGTACAGATGCTAAGGCTGCCATGTAGGCAAAAAGTCTGATGTGGGAAGGTAATTAAGAGGAGAGATAAGTGTGGTGACCCCAGTACTAAGCGTGAGAACCTAGACAAAAGACTTAAATGGAATAATTCCACCAATGCATGAAGAACTTTAGTTACAAAATCATTAAATAAAGGATGCTTAGCACCAACAAGTTAAGCACCTGTACATGTAGCATTGGGAGCTTTAGTTGCTAAAGTTTTTAATGTGCTTAGCACCCCATGTAAGCATCGATGTATCCTGTCCAACAAGATGAAACATTGGCCAAGGCACCCGACATCAATAATGTAGGAGTACTAGTACTACCTCCTTTCCGGTTTATAGGGCTCAATTCAAAATCTCATCAACCAAGGTAGATGATGAGTGGTGGAATAATTTTTGTAGTTTGCAAAAAATACTCAATTAATGCACTCGTTTTCCTCCACAGTGGAGAGTAACATACACTAGTAACATACACTAGTAACATACACATATCCCTATGCTATGTTACTACCTTCATAGCGGGTAGTAACTTAGGTGTGGTGTCATGCATGGCTTCATTTATTAGGTTATAGACTCATATTGCATTGGGAGATGTGATGTTACAGTAACTAGCTAAGTTAGTAGAACTACATCTCTCTTCATTAACTCATTTCCACATAGACAAATTTGCTGAGTTGGACTTGAAGTTACTGCTGAAGTTACTCCCACTGTGGCTAGTCTCAAAAAATTATGCTTACCAATGCATTAATTTTGTGTCAAACTTTGACCATCTACTCCTTCCATCCAGGTGAGTCATCTTTGGTTGTGCACCGTGACCAAGGAGGGAAAAACAAGAGAACTTAATGTTTATTTGCTACTCCCTCTGTTCCTAAATATTGTCTTTTTAGACATTCAAATGGAATACAACATATGGATGTATGTAGACATATTTTAGAGTGTAGATTCACTCATTTTGCTCCGTATGTAGTCACTTGTTGAAATCTCTAGAGAGACAAATACTCCGTGGGAACATAGGGAGGCTTTTACTCCGTATTTGGGAACAGAGGGAGTATCACAATATGGAGGGAACAAAGGAAGCTTGAAATATGAACATGTCAATGGGAGGGAGTAAAGCCTCATGCATGCATGCAACATGCAACACTCACACGTACACATGGACGCATGCAACACTCACACACCCATGCCGCACACAGCACGCGACACAACACACACACACGCTCATGCTCAAGTGCTCAACCTACTCCCTACGTCCGTGAAAGTCTGTACATTTAGAGATTTACACATTGACCAGGGCATAATTAACGCCCAAAAGTAGCAGATTTATGTGTGCATGCGACCATTGAGAGAAGAACATTAAATGAAGATTGTTGCATGCTATAATTAAGGATAGACATGTAGCCTATAGCTAGAGCACAAGTTAGTCAATCAATATCAATTTTAGATTAAAGGCTAAATGCATTGGAAGTGTAGATGTACACTCTTTGTTTTTTAGCCGATGTACACTCTTTGTTGGAAGACCGAGAGAGTACACGTGCATGCACTCACATACAGCCAGGGTGGTTCATGGGCAAGGGTTGGACTCCTGTCGCGCCTATGTAAAGTTTTGTTCAACTGATTTCTTTGCTCTACCAACTGACAGGTGGGACCTAGAAACCAGGCGACAATTTAACCAGTTAACAAAGTGCCACGTCGACTATGTGGCTGGTCATTAGGGTGCAATACGGTGCTCTACGATGAGCTAGTGATTGTATAATCACCGCAAAACTATATATAGTGACCAAAGAGCATATTGTTACATACGTTGACCGCCAGTGTATTTTTCTCGTCTCAAATTAAGCCATATTTAACCGGAAAGGACTAGTATTTGTACTGCTTTGATGTGTCCCATCAACTCGCCGAATGAGGAGAAGCTTGCTTACTACGACTCTCCCTCGCCCACGTGCACGGTGGCTCGCAGGACGTGGAGAGGGTTTTGACTACATCGCCCTCTCCCTCTCCCTCTTGCTCGCCCTCGCGGTGGACGTGCAATAGTTCAACCGGTGTCAGATTGCGAGAAGCATATTGTACTATAGTATCGTCATTGTTGGACCTTCTGAAGAGGCAAAGATCCAAGTGCAAGGTTCACACGAGTATGAACTGTTGAACCTCTCGAAGAGTCAAAGAGCCAAGCGTAAGGTTTTATAGGAGTTGTCGTCCTAGTAGGAGTACTACAACTATAGCGAACAATGCTACTGTATGATGCCGCCACGTCACCTATATCCAAAGCCGTGCCACCTTTTTTTCTCAATGAGCGTATTGGATCCCGTGCAACAACCACACAAGTTGCACGTACACATAGCACATTTACTAGTAATAAATTCTAAAGGACAAATGCCAGTATGCCACACATTCATTAGATAAATTTGTGCACGACTGGTCTACATATATTCACAGCGCTACTGTTCACAATTTACCATACCCACTTACACGTTATAGATGGGCTATATGTCCTCCTCCAGGTTCCAGTCCCAGGTGTTCTTCATGGATGGCACGATCCATAGCAGCGGGCAACGGGAATCATTGTCATAGCTTTCTAGTCCGGTTCCACATGATGGAGAGTCATCTAAGCTGAAGCGACATAAATCAGGGATAGTGTGTCCCAGCATGTCGTTCATCCGCGGTGCGCACTAAAGACACAACCATGCTTCATGAATGGCAGGCCTTCAGCGTCGTGCACGGAAGGTGGCATCCGCTTCACAATGGGGTAGCTGTAACGCCCCGAGACCCATGTGCCAGGTGTCTTCCAGTTTTTCGCTGTTATTGCTTTGTCATTTGCTTGCGTGTCGCATCTTGTCATGTCATCATGTGCATTGCATCATCATGTTTTCAAAACCTGCATCCGTCCGGGTTACCCCAGTTCCGTCCGTTGTCTGTTCTGAGTCCAACCACACTTGCACGCGCCCGCGACATGTCCGAAATATTATTTTATAAGTGGCCGGAGAATGTTCTCGGAATGGGGTGAGAGTTGACGTGTGGTCTTATTATAGTGTAGATAGACCGCCTGTCAAGTTTCATCGTATTTGGAGTTCGTTTGACGCCCCAATGTTTAACTATAGCGGCATTATAGCCGGTCTAACGTCGGACGTTTTTGGTCTCCGGAAACAGTCGCCGGGCCTCTCCTCTTCTCTCTTCTCAGACTTTTGCCTTCTGCACTACCTCTCACCGCCAGGCCCTGCCTAACCTCTCTCATCAGCCCGCGGACCTCCTCCCGCGCGCGTCCGAAATCTGTCCCGGACCCGACCCGGACAGTCATCACCGTTGGATCCGGATCATCCCCAAACGTCTACAAAACATCATCGTTTTCCTATTCGGACTCCCTAACTATTTTTTTACGACCATCCGATTGCGATCGTAGGGACGTGATAGCCCCTACCCAATTCCTAGCTGCTATTTATAGCAGATGAAACCCTACCTAAACTAGTCCAACCCTAAATTCTAGCCCTCTTGTCCCATAGCGCCGCCACCTACCTTTCTTCCTCGGGATCCCCTCATTCCCCTGATCCAATCCCACCAACCAGCTCCACCCCTCAATTTCATCACCGAGCCAACCGGTGGCCTCCCTGCGTAGCCACGCCCCTGGCCCCGATCCTGTCAACCGAGGCCCAACCTCCTCTCGCTCGTGCGTGAGCACGCGCCCAGCAACTCGAGCGGGGGAAGCCCCGATCCCGCAGCACCAGGCGCCCTAGCATCCTCATCGCCCCACGGCTCTAGCGCGTCACCCCCTTCCCGTGGCCGCGTTGAGCTCCCTCTGCATCACCCGGATCCGGCTGGGTCCATGCCTCCCCTGCAGCCCTGCGCCGCCAAGCTCCTCCCACGGCCGCGTCACCGTTCGTCGCTAGGCCAGACTCCCTCGCCCTTTCTCCTGCTCTCCTTCCCTTTCTTCCCCATCTCTCTCCTGTGATTCACCCTCTCTCTCTGTCTTGTTTGAAACAGAGAACTCCCGCAGGGTTCATCGCCAACGGATGCCATGGTCGCCTGAGTTCTTCCACGCCGGCCTGCTACCTCGCCTCGCCGACTCGAACTAGCCCAGATCCACGTCTCCGACCACCAAGCTAGCGCCGAGCCCCGCTCCCCTCCGTCCTCCACCTTCCCTCCATCACGCCGCCCGTGGCCGAGCCTTGCCGCTGCGTGCTTTGCTTTCCCGGTTCGAGCAGCAGCAAGCGCCGCCGCGCGTTGACCCGTGCCTGGACTGCGACCAATGCGTCCAGGGCCCAGCGAGCCTCCTCAGCCTGGCAGCGACCGGCCCAGCCGCGTGACTCATCTAGCCCAGCACCAACCGGGCCAAGCCCGATGTGAGAAGCCCCCCTCCAGCCCCTGTGCTTTGTTGGGCCAACCAGTTTCAGCCTGTTGCGGTTTTTTCCTGCTGCTGCTTTTAGCTAATTTCCAGGGAATTGCAAAATTACAGAAAACCCCCTAGCCTTCATGCATTTAATATCTCACAAACTAAGCATCACATGTAAAAACTTTGTATATGTAACTTGCTTAGAATTTTGTCTAGTTTCATAATATGTCTCTTTCATCCATGTTTAAAATATTTAAAATGATGTTTGGTTAAATTTGCTCCTATGCCATGTAAAAATGATTTAATTCATAACAAATTAACCGTAGCTCGGTTTTAAACAAACTTTATATGTAAATGGGGTAGAAAAATGCCTAGTTTAACATGGTGGTACGAATTTGCATGTTTAACAACTCTAAAATTGTGTTTAAGGCAGAAAAGTACCAAACCTAATATATGCATATGGGGATTTACCGAAATTGTTGTTCGTTGCTTCCGGCCTCATTTAACCTTGACTAGATAGGTAGTTTTACTTTGCTTCACCCTCTTTCCATGTTTAACAACATTTAATATTGTTGGGTACATAAACAAGATCGAACTAAATAACTTGTCATGGTGTTTCGTCAATATGCAACTCGTTGCATATTGAGCTCCACTTAATTTGTAGGTTTGCTTGTGCACTTTGCCATGCCATGCTTCATTAAACCGGACATGCATCATACTTGGTTGTGCATCATGCCATGTTATGTGGTGGTTGTTTACTATGTTGTTTGCTCCTTTCCGGTGTTGCTTCTTCGGGTTGGTTCCGATAACGTCGCGTTTGTGAGAAACCGTTCAGCTACGTCCGTTTGTCTTCTTCATGGACTCGTTCTTCTTCCTTGCGGGATTTCAGGCAAGATGACCATACCCTCAAAATCACTTCTATCTTTGCTTGCTTAGTTGCTCGCTCTTTTGCTATGCCTATGCTGCGATACCTACCACTTGCTTATCATGCCTCCCATATTGTTGAACCAAGCCTCTAACCCACCTTGCCCTAGCAAACCGTTGTTTGGCTATGTTACCGCTTTGCTCGTCCCCTCTTATAGCATTGTTAGTTGCAGGTGAAGATCAAAGTTTGTTCCTTGTTGGAACATGGAGATGTTGTTCCTTGTTGGAACATGTTTACTTGTTGGGATATCACAATATATCTTATTTAATTAATGCATCTATATACTTGGTAAAGGGTGGAAGGCTCGGCCTTATGCCTGGTGTTTTGTTCCACTCTTGCCGCCCTAGTTTCCGTCATATCGGTGTTATGTTCCCGGATTTTGCGTCCCTTACGCGGTTGGGCTATAATGGGAACCCCTTGACAGTTCGCTTTGAATAAAACTCCTCCAGCAAGGCCCAACCTTGGTCTTACCATTCGCCACCTAGCCTCTTTTTCCCTTGGGTTAGGCCAGCCCAAGGGTCATCTTTATTTTTAAACCCCCCCGGGCCAGTGCTTGTCTAAGTGTTGGTCCAAACTGAGTAGACTGCGGGGCCACCTCGGGGAAACTTGAGGGCTGGTTTTACTCGTAGGATGTCTCATCCGGTGTTGCCCTGAGAACGAGATATGTGCAGCTCCCATCAGGATGTCGGCGCATCGGGCGGCTTTGCTGGACTTATTTTACCATTGTCGAGGATGTCTTGAGGAACCGGGATACCGAGTCTGATCGGAATGTCTCGGGAGGAGGTCTATTCCTTCGTTGACCGTGAGAGCTTGTGATGGGCTAAGTTGGGACACCCCTGCAGGGATTTGAACTTTTGAAAGCCGTGCCCGCAGTTATGGGCAGATGGGAATTTGTTAATGTCTGGTTGTAGATAACTTGAACCTTAACTTAATTAAAATGAATCAACCGCGTGTGTAACCGTGATGGTCTCTTTCCGGCGGAGTCCGGGAAGTGAACACGGTTGTTGGAGTTATGCTTGACGTAGGTTGTTCTAGGATCACTTCTTGATCATAGTTTCTCGATCGTGCTTTGCCTTCTCTTCTCGCTCTCATTTGCGTATGTTAGCCACCATATATGCTAGTCGCTTGTTGCAGCTCCACCTCATACCTTTTACCCTTCCTATAAGCTTAAATAGTCTTGATCGCAAGGGTGCGAGATTGCTGAGTCCCCGTAACTCACAGATACTTCCAAAACCAGTTTGCAGGTGCCGTTGAACCGAGCAGGTCACGCAACCAAGCTCAGGAGGAGCTCGATGAAGTTCTTGTCCTTTGTGTTGTTTCGTTCTAGTTTATCAGTAGTGGAGCTCCGTTGGGGTCGATCGGGGACCTTGTCGCATTTGGGGTTCTTCTTTTATTTTGGTTCCATAGTCGGACCCTGATTGTATCTGGTTGATGTAATGCTTTATTCATGTAATTGTGTGAAGTGGCGATTGTAAGCCAACTATGTATCTCTTTCCCTTATGTATTACATGGGTTGTGTGAAGATTACCTCACTTGCGACATTGCTTTCAATGCGGTTATGCCTCTAAGTCGTGCTTCGACACGTGGGAGATATAGCTGCATCGAGGGTGTTACAGTAGCTGTCCCCAATGAAAAGTGAGTACTCTCCAAGAGTGTTCCTCGGCACCCACGTAGTATCACGGGGGTCGAACTCGGTGCCGTTCATCTGGTACACGCGGTATCTCAGATATGGACACATGGTGATGTACACAGTCAAGCTCCATGCATAATAATATTGTGCTCAAATATGGCGGTTAGTAATACTGTGCAGCAAATAGTACTACTCCGATATAGAGGAAGTAAAATAACCGGCTTATTATATATAGCCACTCTTGGCTACATGGATGAGATAGTAAGACATGGAAAAAAATGGTGGCAGCTAGTGGGTTCAAGTCTTCAAGGGCCTAGCTAGCTATATGCGTCCTCTAAGGTAAAAAGTACTCCTACGGCTGGTCGTAATGGTAGTATCACATGTAGTATCATGCATGCCAACTAGGCAATTTTGATGAGGTGTCCTAGAATTAAATGAAGACAGAGAGGAATGAGTATCATATCATGATACCGTATCATAATAAATGCTATGCTACTATGTGTCATGCATGGCAATAAATAAAGTACTACATGATACTAGTATATGATACTATGCATTAGGAAGGTAGTATCATACACTGGTATCATATGCATGATACTAGTATATGATACTCCCCATTACAACCAGCCTACCAGTAAGTAGTACAACAACGAAAGAGAAGGCGAGAGGGTTAAAAAATATAATACTAAATGGAATACCTGGGTAGATGGTGACGGTCCGATCGTGGTAGATTGTGTGACCATGTTGCACATCAATGGTACCATGGGTAACGACTGCTAAGATACTTGATCCCAATATGCCAAAGTCAGCCACAAGGTTCCATGTTAGACCAAATCATGGATGCAAATGCACATCTAGGATCGGCGATCTTATTTTGATCGAGGGATGACTGGTCCCTGCAAAATTGTGGAGTACCGTTAGGGATGCAAATGGTGGTTTGTGCATTTCGTTTGTAATCTCCCGTACCGTAGGATGGCAACCAGATGAAACAAGCCCCCTGGCTTGTCACCGCGAAGATGCGGCCTAGATGGTGCACGACGTCTTCGAACGTGTAGGGGTACAAATCTGCCGCACCAACATGCGCCAGCCTCTGCCGTTACTGCCTCTTGCATTGATGGCAATCCTTATGTAGAACACCGCGATGATATAGTAATCGTTGTAGCCGCGTCGCTTTGTCGGCGGGTCCGCAATTGCTATCTTCTTCAATCTCATGTAGGTATCATCATACGTATTCAAGCCCAGCTAGTCCGGAAGGCCGATTCCAATGGTTGAGAAGGGGTCTACGGGAACGCCCGCACTGCTGTGGATGTTGTGCAAAATGATGGTGGTATCCGGCCGGAGGTATGCAAGCCAATCTTTGTTGGCACCGACCCAGACCTATATATAAGACGGTGGGCAGCGGAGAAATTACGGGATGGAAATGGAATAACTAAGTACTACATGATCAAACTCCATGACTGACCTGCTCATCGGACAAAATCCGACTACCTCTCAACGTCGGCAACTCTAGCGGAGTCAACGTGCAACCATGGACAGGGAGCGGTGGACTATTAGAAGGATTGTCCCATAGAAGAACCTTCTCCTCGAGGATGCATGGAAGACCAACAAGCATGGCCTTTTCCCAAGCCTGTTTAAGCACCATCTTGAAAAAGTTGGTGCAGGAAGCACCGAGTCTTGCGGCGGTGAGGACCTCAGAGCGGCATGTGATTTCTCCTGCAGGATCATCGTCCATGGTCTCCCAGCCCCGACGAGGAGGAGAACCGCCTGGCGAATCCATGTGAGCAGCGACGAACTACTTTCTCTTCAGGGGGAGGGGAACTGGCGAGGAGGAGATAAGAGCGTAGTAACCGTAGGGCCTCGTCCCTTCCAACTGTAGCTCCTCGATCGTTCCTTAGCTAAGGGGTGAGGATATTATTTACTACATACTCATACTGTAGCAGTACTAGCACTACTTTCTCAACTAGTAGTGCGATGTACTATTCTTCTAGTATAGTGCACCAGTTTTGAACTCCTAATCTCAGGGCCAAGGAGCTACAGTTGGAAGTGGAGGGTAGTACTGTTCTCTAGGACCATCACTGTACTATCAATGCAGGGAAAGTACACCTGTGTAGTGGGTACTCTTGGTGCTCTATTCAAGCGCGTAGCTGGCCTACTCAGCCGCTCCTCTCACGCGCACACTAGTAGCATGTTTATCAGCGACGGTTACTGCGGGGGCAGAACATTTGAGTTATTTGATACAGCGAGACTAGGCTTTTCGCTTCCATTTGTGGAGGTGTAATGGATCTCGTCGAACTTTGTTAGTAGTTCCTTCTTTATGAATGAGATGAGGCAAAGATTTTGCCTCCATTTCAAAAATCACGTCAAGAGGAATTTCTTTTATAGAGCCGATAATGGAGTGAAGTCCATGCGTGCAACGCCACAAGTTACATAGTACTAGTAGAGTACTAGCACTTTACGTACAGAGCCATATTGCACAGTTCCCAATGTCGCGCCAGGCTTTTCTGGCTCCTCGGGCTTAATTGGGAGGCGCTAGTTTAAATATGCTACTAGCTGACGAGGAAGCTGCAAGCGAGGTGTGGCTAGGGCGAGCACGCGAGCCACAAGATGATGGGAAGGAAAACCCGTTCACGTGGCTGGGCTATCTAGTGCACCCAGATTGTGGTGCGGCACGTCTCTTCGACTTCAAAACTCAAACTACCCGTGTACAATATTGGCTCGCAATGAAGTTACTATTTAAAAAAAGGTCGGCGTGCGTTCGGCCGGGATTGAACCCACAAAATGAGGTATACACTCCCACGACCACTAGTAGTACTCGTTGGAGTACAACACAACCTAGAATCGCCTTTTGTCGCTAGTAGAACATTGTTCCTTACAAGAAACCACTAATAATCCCAAGAAACTACTAGTACCACTTGCATACGTGGCAGACTTAAGATAAGACTACCTTATCAACCATTGTACATGCCCTTACCAACCAGCCCTACCAAGAAACGACTACTCTAAAAGTGCCGTTATATGCATGTTTCAACCTATGTCGCCCCTTAAGTCAACGCCTTCTATTCGACCGACAAGTTTGGCGTTATGACTTGTGGGACCTACATATAAGTCTGCACAAAAATCCCCGAGTGACCTCCTACCTCCGGCCCATCCACCTAGTCATCCTCGGCCATGGGACGCAGCTACCGCCGCTGGCAGGAGGCGAGGTCAAAACCACCGGCCATGCCGAGCCCATCATGCGGTAGCCCGAATGCCAGCTCCGTCTGGCGCTCGCGGCCGCTAGCTAGCCAAGATAGCTCCGTCCAACTGCTTGTCTGCAAGGTTTGCTAGCTAGTTTGGCACGGCGGCGCGGTGGCTTGCTCGCGTGCGCCGCACTAAGGCCAGCCATCTGGCTCGAGTGAAGGCCAGCGCGGGGGCTTGCTCGCTCGTGAGTCACGCTCGGGCTAGCCTGCCAACCCGTGCGGAGGCCAGTGCAGCATCCGGCCCGTCCGGCAGAGCGGCGCCCATCTCGCTCATCACCGGCGCCACCGACGAACACGCATCAGTACTATTTTAAGTAATGTTCGAGAAAAATAATGATTTGAGGGGGAATAACAGGATAGAAGGTCAGATGTGGGTCCCTCGTGTCAACAGTCAAACAAAATGTGTTGGTTTAAGCTGCCTCGTCAGCACGGACATGTGGGCCAACCCTGTCATAAACGGGTTTAAACGAGCCTAATCGGCACTAGGTAGTAGTTTTTGGTGCGGATTAAGGAATTTTGGGTATGTTTTTGCTATTTTTTGTACAATAGTTTCTTCCTAGGGCTGGTTGAAAGTGGTAGTTTTTTGTTAAATACTCTACATATTGTAAGTAGGAGTTAAAGTTAAGCTTTGGAAGCCAATAAGCAAGACTAGTTACATAGTGCATATGTGTACATGATTGAAAGTAAATATCAACCATGAGTGACTAATATCTTGATGGAAAACTCGAAACTATGGAAACACTAGCATTTTTTGCATGGTTGGAAATACTAGCAATGTTCACGTGCATTGCAACGGATCATAATTAGAATAATACTTATTCACAAACTTGATACAAAACACTCTAATTTTGATATACATATATCACTAGAGATATATTATGTTTCAATCAGAATATATTCCTTGGGCTGTTTTGCTGAGGCGAGGGAGGGATGTGGTTGGTTTTAAGATACTAATTATGGGTTTTTCTGCAAATTGGTAAGGAAGTGGGATGTTGGTGAGAAAAGGCAACAACTTACCTCACAGTCGTTAGATGTAGATCAAATGGTCAGAAATGACAGATGGCAGACACACCATCATCACCAACTTAGTCTTCTATAGGAGTACCAGCAAGATATCCGTGCATTGCACGGAACATCAAGATGCATTTTTTTATAAAACACTTGTTGTGATTGACCCATGCGGGAGTAATCCCATGTGTAAAAGTAATGATATCTCGAGAAATAGGAGATAAGGTAAAGAGGAGTGGGGCGTGGTGGTGATTGGTGGTCCAACTGAGCGGAGGCATGGGGATGAATGACGCCGGCAGCGGCCACCAGGCCAGTTTGTTCCAAAGGCTTCCTTTTTTAATTGCTCAACAATGATGTTGTTGGAGATAAGGATGAACGAGGGAAGGCCTTGTGTGTAAGTGTGGAGAGAGGTGCGGGTATCTTTTAGTTTAATTTCCATCCGTAAGATATAGATCAGACGGTCTATATTGTAAGATGGCCCGCGTACCATCATCACCAACTCGGTTTTTTATAAGAAAGAAATATAAGTATGGAGATACAAACGTATTATCGATACTTGTTTCCGTAAACTAGGATCTACATTCTATTCAACGCCTCAGCATGTGGGGCCTTAGCACAATGACTTCTCGACTGTGTAAAACAAAGGTTTTCCTGTCGTCGATAAGGAGGGGGTGACGGCAACGCATTTTCGGCTTGCTCTAGTCCTAGTAGTCATACTAGGTTGTCTACGCACGTGTAGATTTATTATTTCTCACATCTCATGTTTGCGAGAGAGAGAGCCAGTGTGCGTGTGTGATTTGTCTAGAGACTGAGGCAATGATAAGAGATTCTTTGTGTCTATGTGTGTGCAGGATAGAGAGAGACATGTACATGGGGCTTTGTGTTGTGTAACATCGAGACACATAGACATAATCATAGAGTGAGTGTGTGAGATACACATGCAGACATGGGGAGAGATGATGATCCAGATAAATGGGTGTTTGTGCGTGTCTGTGTGTGTTTTGTGCACGTTTGTGTGTGAGAGGGAGTGTGTGTATGTGGAGTAGAGAGACCACTAATGATGTAAACCTACTATAAGGGAAAGGGGAATGGTGTGACATGCGTGTCACAGAGAGACAAAGACATGTGTAGTAGTGGGATAGCATGGGTGCGGGCGGGGAGCAGACTATTTGGAAGAGACATCGAGTGTGTGTGGGAGAGGGGTGTGTGTGAGAGAGAGAGAGAGAGAGAGAGAGCGATGGAGAGAGAGAGGAAGAGAGGGGGGAGAGGGGTTGTTTGTGTCCATAAATGGCGTATAGATAGGGAGACAATGTTGATGTTATTCGAAATTGACCTATGTATGGAGACGCAAGGGAAGCGAGTCATCATGTGAGTGATAGGGACTTCATGAGAGATCTAGAATAGACGGTGTAGAGAACAACGTGCGAGATTGAGAACGATGATACATTAGGGAGCTATGGAAAGAGTCACGGCATATATGTATACAGGGAAGGAGCTAGGGAGGGTCCGCATGTGGGAGAGATAGAAAGAGGAGAGTGGTGCACAGGGAGACAAAGTGTGCTTGTTTGCAGTGGGGGTGATGTGTGAGGTGAGTGTGCGAGAACCACATAACTAGGGAGATAGATATTTGGGGGCGACGTTTTGTGTGTATGGGAAAGATACACTCTACATAGTGCGTGTGCTTGGCAAAGAGAGATGCCGGTAGACCTAGAGAGTGGGGGAAGAGATGTGTGCATGCTCGACAGACAAGATAGAGACCTCTATTGGGGTCGGACTTTAGAAGAGAGGGGGGTGTTAATGTGCTCGTGTGTTCGTGTCTGGGGGAGAGAACGATTTGTGTAATTGAGATATATATGGTCAATAGTGTGTGCACTCATGGTTGATCAATTTGTTTCACAGTTTGGACTATGAGATAATGATACTTTTGAACATGCATGATATACCTTGATGTACCAGAATTACAAACCTAAGATTGGAATTTTGGAATTCGACTCCATCATTAGCTTTTGTAATTCATTTAAACGGAGGTACATTTTTAAGCCAGGATTTCATGATTCCAAATTCATATATCAAACCTAGAGATATACACATACGGGCATGTTCAAACTTTATAATCATCCACTTTATTCATACACATACACATTTTTGCTTTTGTCATCATATTCAGGATAAACACATTTGGAATTTCATTTGAATTAGACTGTATGATGGTATTTGCTTGTACTAGCTCAATGATCCATATTTGAATTGAATGGACAATCTAAGTTTCGAGTTGGAGACATTGATTTTCAAAACTTGCACTTTTTTTGTGTGCAAAACAAATAAATTCTTGGCCATGATATCATAGTCGGCCGTACAAGGGCAGAACACTTATAATTTTAGGCGCCAAAAGCTTTGGAACTTCCCGCTCACATCGAAATATCTCGCGCCCGAAAGTTTAGCCCTGCGATATTCCTGTTTTACCCCTGCCACATGAGCAAAAAAGGGTTGCTTTGGTAACTCCATTGTTTTCCCCTCTTTGCCCCCAACATTATTCCCCAGAGCCCCTCCCCTTCCCCTCTCCGACCCCCAACCCCGGCAAGCCGCCGAATCTAGTCCTCCACCGCAGCGGTGGACCTCACACCCCGCCGGATCTACCTTCCGGACCTTGGAACTGCCAACTGCCAACTCACCACTTTACCGGAGCCGCTTCAGCGACTGGCTTGTCCACCGCTCCAAATCTCCTTGATCGTCATCATGGTCCACCGCACGGGATCTGCTTAACCAGCGCCCTCGTCCACCACAATGTAGGCCCTTCATTGACTCCCTCGTCCGCCCCATCACTGGCCCTTCATACAAGCCCTCGTCCGCCGCAACAGATCCGCCTCACCAAAAGCACTGTACACCACGCCCGCCGAAGCCTTCGTCCACTGCACCGGACCCGCTCCATGGACGCCATATTCAACTCCACCGGCCCTGCTTTACCGACGCCGCAGCCTCATCAGGTTATTTCGATTTGTACTCCTTAGGTTTTTCTCTTCTTGATCATGCAACTTTTCACTTACCACAGATGAGCTTTCTTGCATGTCGACATGCGCCGGAACCGAAGCATCGGAGCCGCTTGAGCGACGGCGACAACCAGCCCAAACTCAACCGCAACACGAGCACCATCGACGATCCTTAGCTATCAAGTCTGACAATGATACCCATATGCCGCCGAGAATTAGGTACTATTATCCAACGGCCGGCGCCTACGTTCACTTTCTTAGCATAAGCACCACACCTTTGAATTTCTTCAGGACATCATTCAATTTTTCATGAGACGCGTTATTCTGCTTGCCCCTGTAGGGCCATACTTCTGGCAGTGAACATGTTACATGTGCTAAATTACATACCAGTGCACATATAGTTAATATGCTTTAGTTTTGTCCTAAGTATTACTGTACTTCCTAGATATCAATGCCTACTATTTTACTTCTGGCATGCTATATTTATGATAATGGTGTTGTTCTGATGCCACCTGTTGGTTCCATCAGACTGCTTCATGTTCTCTATGCTTAATTACACATCAGCAAACTAGCATGTGGTTCCGCTGCTTTTTGTTCGTTTTACCCTACATTTTCTGATGCTAGCTATTACATCACTGCTCCGAGCCTCTGTTCATTACTTTTTTGTGTGTTCTTGATCTTCCCAAGTTGCATGACTAATTTGATGCTTCTATTAATTATGGAGCTGCCAACCCCATCAAGCAAAATATTTGTTCTTTTGGGGCTGGCACGTCGAACAAGCATAAAAATAGAGGGAAGCAGATATATTGTCGTGTATGCACACACCCTTCTTTCATTAGTTTAGATGAACCATTGATGATCAATTCAAACCAGTGCATGCGATTAAAATAAATTTTACCTAAATAGAGGGTGCAGAATAAACTACAACAACTAGATTTGCAACCATGGGATGCTGACGATATCTTCAAAGAACATTGCAACAACAGCGAGGCTTCACAGCAACATATGGTAAGCGAGTGTGTTTTAGTACATGTGAAATGTAATGCGTGTGCGCTGCTTTCTTGGCTTGTGCCCTCAACCTGTAATCCTATAGAATTACAAATAGTTCAGTTGTCTGCTTTGCTGTATTGCTTGATTCGAATGCTTGTTTGTTACTTGTTATGCTATACCTGAGTTGGCCAATATGTCAGCAGTGCCTGTTGTACTATCATAAAGAAATGCATGCCTAGTTCATTTGAGTCCTTAACTTTTCCTCTAAACTTCATCATAAGTCTGTCTTCGTAGTTTATATGAGGCCACACTCTTAAGTGCTTTCTCAAATTATTTCAACTGCTTAGATGCCTTGGCAACTTAAATATAGCGGTGGTACACTCCCTTTCAACTAGGGATGTCAACTGGGTCCCGTTTAATCCGATTAAAGTCCACTAGTGGTATGATAGTTCAAAAGAGTTTTTGTTTTTTGAGGAAAATGAACTAGGGAGCTAGCAAAAACTAACTAGATGGGACTGGCGGATGTCGTTTATTTGCCACTTACATCCCTAGTTTCATCTTACCATTTTAATCTCTTTTCGGCTGATGCTGCTTCGAACCATTTAAATATAGCTTTCCATGCTCGGAAATAATTCGTATGTCGTTTACCATGTAAGCTTACTACTTGGATCATGCGATAAACGTCTCTTAATTATGTCCAGCAGAAACCTTTCAGGATGTCGTTCACTCTAGGACACAATGTACAACCCCAGAATCTATTTGTGGAAGCAGTGCGCCATCCATGTTACTAGATGGTAGCAGTTCAGAGGCAACACCACCGGAGAGCAGTCTGAGCACATATATTATAGTTCTTAAGGCTCTACTAGAGGCAGAAAGAGATGGTGTGGCTGCCATGAATGAGGTAATCTCAGTCTTGAAGCTGGAAATCATGCAATTAGCTGCACGCATTATGCAAGCAACCCAAATATTGGAGGAAGTAAGAATGTTGCATTTGAAGACGGAGGAGGTCCTGCTACTTCTGCTATCTGAAGCCCAGGGTAATCTCAGTTCTTCTTTAGATACCAGTTGAAATTGTCATTAGATTATTGTACTTGCATGTTGTGTCATGTCTCTGAATGGATTATGTTGTAAGACCCCCTATGTTATCCATGAGCTGTAATGATCCGAATTTTGTAGGCGAGGTAATCCTCAGTACTTGTATGATTGACATAAGGTGAACTTTTTTTCGTGTGAGCATATTGTATTGGATGAAATAACTGTTTGACTCAAAGTGTATCCAACCTATTGAATTCTAAGATCATGGCATTTCTAAATCATAATCATATATAAAGGTGGAATAAGTCTTTGTTGTGGTTTTTAAGAAATAAATAACAAAATGTAGAATTATCCGTGGATATTCGTAATCGAATAAAAATTGGATTTGGATTTAGTTGCCAGGGCCCAAGACAAACATGAATGCTAATTCTCCCAAGTTTTGAACGAAGCGGCTAAACACCCACTATCATTTGTGGGCTGCCCGAAGCAAGTGTTTGCGATATGGAAATTACTGTCTACCCCTAACACTTGACATCCTAATCGACCGGATTTACACTGCTGTCGATAGGGGTAGACTAGTAATTTCAATCGGACATGACACGACGGCCTCTGAGCCCATTCAGACACGGTGGGCGTGGGCGGCAAAACACATTTGATTCAAACTCGTCCGAAAGACATGTGTCTCTCCCTCCATTTCCCCAGTCATCCATGGTGGGCGGCAAAGCAAACTCTCCTCGTCTGAAATCAATGTAGGCTAATATTTTAAATAGGGGCAGATGTGTAACTTCCCTTAGATGTGACACAACCGCCCTACCTGTCAGCCCCGTTCATACACCATGGGCGCCAACCTTGGGCGGTAAAACACCCTCTCCTCGCCCGAAATCGTTACCGGCAAATATTTGGGAGATGCGAGATTATCGTCCTATCCCCAACTGACGTGATGTCCGAAATTTTAAATGGGGGATAAGTTCGTAACTTTCCCACATTTCAGACAAGCGCGTCCCAAAGTTTGAGATCCCCCTCTGTAAGTGCATCTAGTGCCACCCCTAGTTGATTTTGGAGTATTGACGACAAACCTAGTTGAGGGACTAATGTGTTTGTGAGAATTGCAGGATAACACGGGTAGAAGTCCCTCATGATTCAGTTTTACTACCAGAGATGACCCCTAAAAATGTATGAAGACATTGAAGTCAAAGGTGGTATATGAAGATATTCACATTGAAGACTATGACAAGAGAAGACACGATATGAAGCCTATGGAGCTCGAAGACTTAGATCTTTCGTAGGTATTTTTCTTTTGTGTTGAGTCATAGGAACCACCGTACTGTTAAGTGGGGTCCAAGAGAACCAGTCAGAATGACTGAAGTGATGCCTAAACCAAAAACCTATGTCTTCGAGTGAAGACTATGAGAGCGAATCTTGTCCAGAGTCGGACAAGTCAGCTTTGCTTGTAGCCCAAGTAAAGTTGCCGTGTGAGTTTGAAATCTGACCGTTGGAACACGTGTCAGTTCCTTAGTGACCCAGGGTCATTTCGGACAAATCAGGTCAGTTGCCAAGTGGCTATAAATAGCCCACCTCCTACAACCATAAACGGTTGGCTGCTCAGATTGAAAGTACGGCTTTTGTCGTTTGAGAGCAACCCACCTCGAAGCCTTTGAGAGAGAATTCCTTGCGAGGATAAAAGCCCTAACCACCAGAGCCAGAGAGAATTGGGCATCACTTAAGTCTTCTTGTCTGTGTGATCTGAAGACTTATTACACTTGAGGACTGTGCATCCTCCAGCCGGTTAGGCGTCGCGTTCTGAGCATCCAAGAGACATTGTGGATTGCCGGTGAACGAAGTCTGTGAAGGTTTGGGAGTCTACCTTGAAGACTTACCAGAGTGATTGGGCGAGGTCTATGTGACCTTAGCTCAAGGAGAATACGGTGAGGACTGGGTGTCCTGAGCTGCGTGTTCAGGACTAGGTGTCCGGGACTGTGTGTCCTAAGGTTTAAATACCTAGCCGCTCCAACCAGATGTACAGTTGTCACAGCAACTGGAACTGGTTCAACAAATCATTGTCTTCAACGAGTCACTGGTTTCATCTTCACTTCACTTTACTTACTGTTCCTCCTTGTGAAGTCATTGTATGTTTGCTCTATCATTTGTCTTCACTGAGTGACTGCGTATTCTGTTTGGCTTCACAATATCTTCCTACCTGATCCTTACTACCTAGCTGCTATTAGTCTTTGTGCTTTCACTTCATTGAATACTTGACTATGGTTTGCCTAGTGTAGTCTACCTTCCGCTGCATGGTAATAGGTTTAATTTTATCGTTTGTCTTCAAACTCTCATGTTCTGAAGACTTTCATAAAAATCGCCTATTCACCCCCCCCCTCTAGTCGATATAACGCACTTTCAATTGGTATCAGAGAAAGGTGCTCCCTTGTTCTATGTGATTCGGTTTAACCACCTGGAGTTTTAGCTATGTCGACTGCAGGGATAATTAAAGTCTCCGTTGCATGCCCCATCTTCGATGGAACTGAATATCCCTACTGGAAGAATAAGATGCGCATGCATCTTGAAGCCATTGACGTCGACCTATGGTATGTCGTCGAGAACGGCGTTCCCAAGGCTGGAGAAGGTGTCACTGCTGCTGATGTCAAGAAATTCGTTCAACTGGACTCTACTGCCAAGAATATCATCTGTGGTCATCTGACCAAAGGACAGTATGGACGTGTGAGTGCTTTGAAGACATCCAAGCTGGTCTGGGACTGGCTCTCCAAGGTCAATGAAGGCATCTCAACCCAGAGAGATCAGAGAATCAGTGTCCTTCGCAACCTCTTCAATCGCTTCAAGCGAAATGACAATGAGAATGTCCAGCACACATTTGACCGACTCACTGACATCACAAATGAGCTTCAAGCCCTCGGCGCCACTGAGATTACCAAACACGAAGTCGTCAAGACGCTGCTGAGATCACTTGATAGTTCGTTTGACATCATGGCCCTGATGATTCAAGAACGTCCTGATTTCAAGACACTCGATCCGTCTGACATACTTGAGAGGCTCAACACACATGAGTTTCAGCTTTCGGAGAAAAGAGATATCTACGATCCAAACTATGGGCGAACTCGTGCCTTGAAGGCAAAAGCTGTCTCCTCATCTGAAGAAGAATCTGACAGCAGTTCTGATGATCCTGAAGACATTGGAAGGGAACTTGCTATGCTTGTCAAGAAGTTCCAAAAATTCACCAAGAAGAAAGGCTTCAGAAAGTCTTCCCGATCAAGTTCAAGGAATGATGAAGCTCCTGCTCATGACTACAAGAGGAAAACATGTCACAAGTGAAAGAAACTTGGGCACTTCATCTCTGAGTGTCCACAGTGGGACAATGAGAACAAAAAGAAGAAGAAGAGCAAGGAATATGACTCTGACGACAAGAAAAAGAAGAAGAAATACTCAAAGTCTTCTTCCAAGTCTTCCTCAAAGTCTTCATCACACAAGAAGAGCTCATCTGGCAAGGCACGTGCGTTTGTTGGAAAGGAAATGGATTCAGAGGAGGAGTCTGCTTCTGAGGAGGCGGAGGTGGAGTCCGAGGAGGAATCCGACTCAGGCGTCGCAAGTCTGGCTACAGCATACGTTGCCAAGTCCATCTTCAACACTGAAGACAATGACTTCATCACCGACGCCGATGCAAATGACAAGGACTACTCCGCTTCTACCTACTGCTTCATGGCACGCGGCACCAAGGTAAACACAGCACTACTCACTATCAAACATCTAGTGACAATGACTCTGATTGTGGTTCAAAACCTAGCTACAAAACACTTGCTAAAATTGCAACTGAACAACAGAAAGCTATGGAACATATTCAAAAACTGTTAGACAGAAGCGATGATCTGTTAGGTGCTAAAATGACTCGATCTGAATCCTTAATTGAAGACATAAAAGATCTTCACGTTAAGTATCAGGAACTTGAAAGTCGTCATGAAACTCTCTCAACAACTCATGAAAAGCTTTCCTATGATTATCTTCAAAGGAAGCAGGATCTTGAGAAATTGAGAGCGGTTCATGAAGATCTTCAAACGGAAAACGAGTCACTTCGCGCCAAACAGATCAGTCCCGCTCAGGAAGGATTTGAACCACCATGTCTTAAATGCATTGAGCGTGATAATGCTACTTCTGTTGCTGAATGTTCTACTGCTACAGCTGTTGCAATATCTTCAACTGTTGATGTGGTAGCTAACCCCTCTGCTGAGGATACCATCGCTATTGCTGATGAGAATGCTAGGTTGAAGACATTGCTTGAAACAGGGATGTACAAAAGTCTTCAAGGGCATCTGACACTATGTGATGTCCTCAAAAAGCAGATTCTGAACCGAAAACCCTAGGAAAGAGGGTGTTGGGTTCGTAAGGAAAATGAATGCAGATGGCTCTTACTGGAAATCTGAGCAGTACCCCAAAACCATGTGGGTTGCTACAAAGGAACCTTCAGCAGATCCATCCAATCTAACTGGCTTCACTTGTGCTAACCCCATTATCATTGATGAATCCTTTGATGCAAACTATATACTGTTTAAGAATCAGAATGGTGAAGTGTTTGCCAGGTACATTGGTACTAACTGCAGGAATGGACCGCCTATGAAGAAGATCTGGGTTCCGAAAAGGTGTCCGGAAAATCTTCTTGTGAATGTCTTCATGACACCTCACTTGAAGAAGACAAACCTCAGACCAAAGGCTTCATACGGTCCAAAGGCTTCATACAAACAGAGGACTCACCTGAGTCGCACTAACGCAAATGTTTTGCAGGGAAACCATACTCAGGCATATGAATATGAGAGCGGTTCATCAAACCGCCATGTTCATAAGAACAAGAACTATTCTGCTTATTCTTATGAGTACTATTGTCCGCCTGCAAGACTGTTTGCTAAGGCTTCAAAGCCAAAATTCTCAGATGCTGCACTTAGACTTATTGCTTCTAAGCCACCCTTGAAGATGTGGGTGGTTAAGAAGGCTTAACTCTCTTTTGCAGGGAAAGGTCTCCAGCAGAAAACCAAAATCGTCTGACGCTATTGCTGGGGACCTTAAACATCTTGTAGGGCGCAAGATCAAATGCCCAAATGGTCTTACTATGTACTTCGTACCTGAATCGCTTGCTACTCTCCCTATTAGTCCTAACCTGGATCTAAGCTTTCATAACCCACTGGTTCGTCAAATGTTTTTGCTTCACAATGCTCTTGGTGAAGCCTATCCCCCTAACTGCACTGTAGGGTACGACACCAGCGTCTTCAGAATGGATTATTGACAGTGGGTGTACAAATCACATGACTGGCAAAAGAAGTCTTCTTATGGACTCAACCTTACGTCCATCCGACAAGAGCCACATCACATTTGCTGACACTGGTAAAAGTAAGGTATTTGGTCTAGGTAGAGTTGCAATCTCAAGGGATCAACACATGGATAAAGTCATGCTTGTTGAATCCCTTGGCTTCAACTTAATGTCTGTCTCAATGCTTTGCAATTTGAACATGATCGTAATGTTTGGAAAATATTGTTGCCTTGTACTAATGGAATCTGACAAGTCTCTAGTGTTTGAAGGGTATCGAAAAGATGATTTGTACGTGGTAGATTTCTCAGCAGGGCCACAGCTTGCAGTATGTCTTCTAGCAAAGGCTTCAGAATGCTGACTCTGGCATCGGAGGCTTGGACATGCTGGCATGAGGAACCTCCACACCCTTGCGAAGAAGAAGCATGTCATAGGCATCGAGGGCATCAAGTTCAAGAAAGACCACTTATGCGGTGCCTGTGAAGTAGGGAAGATGACGAGGGCCAAACATCCCTCGAAGACAATCATGACCACTACTCGACCCTTCGAACTACTTCACATGGATCTTTTCGGTCCTACTCATTACTCAACTCTAACTACTACTGCTTGCCTCTATGGCTTCGTTATTGTTGATGATTATTCTAGATATACTTGGGTGCACATAATCCTTTACAAGACTGAAGTGCGGGATGTCTTCAGACGCTTCACCAATCGAGCTATGAACAATTTTGGCGCCAAGATAAAGCACATCAGAAGTGACAATGGCACTGAATTCAAGAACACTGGCCTTGATACATATCTTGATACCTTGGGCATCACACATGAATTCTCAGCCCCGTACACGCCACAGCAGAATGGCGTCGTTGAACACAAGAACATAACACTAATTGAGATGGCCAGAACGATGCTAGATGAATACAAAACCCCAAGAAAATTCTGGCCCGAAGCCATTGATACTGCATGCCATACAATCAATCGTGTTTATCTTCACAAGCTACTGAACAAGACATCTTATGAGCTCCTTATTGGCAAGAAGCCAAATGTCAGTTACTTCAGAGTATTTGGTGCAAGGTGCTGGATCAAGGACCCACATCACACCTCAAAATTTGCACCAAAAGCACATGAGGGTTTTATGCTCGGATATGGAAAGGATTCGCACTCCTACAGTGTCTTCAATCTCTTTCATTACAAAGTGGTTGAAACAGTGGATGTGCGGTTCGATGAGACCAACGGTTCACAAAGAGAGCAGCTGCCAAATGTGCTAGATGAAGTTCCATCCAGTGAATCAATCAAGCTAATGGGAACTGGAGAAATTATACCTTTTGAAGCTCATCCTGAAGAAGAACTTATCATTTCAGCACCTGATCAACATGAAGACAATGCTCAGCCTGAAGACATTCCTTCCAACAACGGCAATGAACAGCAAGAGCAAAGCCTTCGCCCTGTACATCCTCGCGTTGCCTATGAAATGTAGATTGAAAGAATAATTGATAGCATCAATGCACCTGGTCCACTCACTCGTTCAAGGGCAACTCAGCTAGCAAATTTCTGTGGGCACTTCGCATTCGTCTCAATAGCAGAACCCAAGAAAGTTGAAGAAGCCTTCATGGAACCTGAATGGATTCAAGCTATGCAAGAAGAGCTTCAACAGTTTGAGCTGAATAATGTATGGGAACTGGTTAAGCGTCCTGATCTACGGAAGCACAATATAATAGGCACCAAATGGATATACCGCAACAAGCAAGATGAGCATGGTCAAGTTGTCAGAAACAAAGCTCGTCTCGTTGCTCAAGGATATACTCAAGTGGAAGGCATTGACTTTGATGAAACATTTGCTCCTGTGGCTAGATTTGAAGCCATACGCATACTGCTGGCCTATGCAAATCATCATAACATACTTCTATATCAAATGGATGTGAACAGTGCCTTTCTCAATGGCAAGATTGAAGAAGAAGTGTATGTTGCACAACCACCTGGCTTTGAAAATCCAAAACATCCTGACATGGTATACAAGCTCAACAAGGCACTGTATGGCCTCAAAAAAGCCCCTCGGGCCTGGTATGACACACTCAAATACTTCCTGAAGAGCAAAGGCTTCATACCTGGTTCCCTAGATCCCACTCTTTTCACGAAGACATATGATGGTGAACTGTTTGTGTGCCAAATATATGTGGATGACATTATCTTCGGCTGCACCAATCAGAAGTACAGTGAAGAGTTTGGATATATGATGCAAGAGCAATATCAGATGTCCATGATGGGGGAGATGAAGTTCTTCCTTGGTCTTCAAATACGACAACAACGCAATGGCATCTTCATATCTCAAGAGAAGTATCTCAAAGATTGCCTGAAGAAGTTCGGTATGCAAGACTGCAAAGGCTTCACAACACCAATGCCAGCCAAACATCATCTGGGTCCTGACGACAATGGTAAAGAGTTCGATCAAAAGGTATACCGCTCCATGATTGGTTCTTTACTTTATCTATGTGCATCTAGGCCAGATATTATGCTTAGTGTTTGCATGTGTGCTCGATTTCAAGCGGCACCAAAGGAGTCGCATCACTTAGCTGTGAAGCGAATTCTTCGATATTTGGCTCACACCCCAACTCTAGGATTATGGTATCCAAAGGGCTCAGACTTTGATCTGGTTGGATTCTCGGATGCTGATTATGCTGGTGACAAAGTTGATCGCAAGTCTACATCAGGCACATGCCACTTTCTGGGACGATCACTTGTATGTTGGTCTTCAAAGAAGCAGAACTGTGTATCTCTCTCCACTGCTGAATCTGAATACATTGCTGCTGGATCTTGCTGCGCTCAGCTTCTGTGGATGAAGCAAACACTCAAGGACTATGGCATTCATCTGAAGCAAGTGCCACTTTACTGCGACAACGAAAGCGCCATCAAGATTGCTAACAACCCAGTTCAGCACTCGAAGACAAAGCACATTGAAATTTGTCATCACTTTCTCAGAGATCATGTTGTGAAGGAAGACATTGATATCATACACGTCAACACTAAAGAGCAATTGGCAGATATCTTCACCAAGCCCTTGGATGAGAAGAGGTTTTGCAAGTTACGGTGTGAGCTAAATATCCTGGAATCCTCAAATGTCCTGTGATCAGGCACACATCCTAACCCTTATGCATATTGATGACTTAGATGTGCAACACACGAAGTGAAGTATATCTTCAATCAATGAAGACATACATTCTAAGCGTGAATACATTAATGTGGAATTTGACTTCGGAGCGCCACGATAATTGTGCGCCGTGTCTAGGTCTAATACTTCCTATACGGTGGGTAACGCCACCACCAAACGTTCTATTTTGAAGTGTTTCACTCATGGCATTACCTTGCAATGTCTTCACATTTGGTTTGGCTTCAATCTCAACATATTTTCATGATTATCTTCACTATGTTGATTATATATATATATGCTAGTATTCTGTCCTCTACAGCATTCACTTATAGCTATGTCTTCATGTTGAATCTTTTGAACTAAGTGAATGTGATCGGACCCTAACCTCTCTATGCTTTCTATCTCAAACTCTATCTGTCCAAGTCATATGCATTCTATTGAAACTGTCGAATGTCTTCTCTGCGTCCTTGTCAGCAGAAGATACAGAGACAACCATTAAGTCCGTTTTGAATGCTCATTCCTCCACATGAATTCCGGAGAAGTAGGAACGACCACCCGACAATCCAGGCGTGCGTGGGACGTGGAACAAACCCCAAAATTCCGCATAATGGCCACGTGTTCCTCAAATGCGAATCACCAGGGGCACCTGTGTAATAGCACAGTGCCGTCCCTGTGCCTATAAATACACACTCACAGCGGTCATTATATCTTCTTCCACCCTCGCACGAACCCTAGCGCCACCGCTAGCTCTCGACAATGCCGGCGACGAAGCGCTTCGCTGCCGCAACCTCTCCGACGCGGTCTTCACGCCGACCGTGGACATCGTCCTCTCCGCCGTCGCCGTAGGTGTCCTCCGTCGCCAAGTTAGGGCACGGAAGATCGAACTGCTCGGCCTTACCTACCACTTCGTCTAGCAGTTCTCAGTGTGGTAAATAAAACTCCCTTTTTTTTACAGCACCGTTGATCCTATTGATCTATCACTTTCTACCACAAGCAGTTTCTGTTCACACAAGCTAGATCTCTCTCATACTGCATCTTATAAACATGCCTAGTATATTCACTTCTACTTCACAAAGTAGTTAGATTCCTCACTTGTACTGATCCGTGGATTCGTACAAATCTGGAACCAACTTCTTATCTATGAGTGAATGTCTTCGCACGATGAGGTCAATATCTTCTAAACTGATTTATCTTCAAAATCTTCTGAGAATGCATATGACCTCTTCCCCTTCCCTCGCACCTTAATGTTGTCACATGTACATGTCCGTGGGAGAATCCTTTGGTTCTCATAGTCAGCATTCATTTGCAGAATTCTTACAGCATCACATAAATTCTCCCGAAGCCAGTTCCTATTGGTCCAGCAAACGAAAACCTTTGAAGCCTTTGAACGTCTTGAAGCAATTCAAGTTAAAGTTTATGGCTTCAGAGAAAGCAGCAAGGAAGGGTGGCAGAAAGCGTCGTGGTGAGACCTCCAGAGATCTGCCAGATGAACTCTCAGAAATGTACAAGACAGATCCTGAAGAGGATTACAGTCAGCGCAAGACCCGAATCCAATGGATTCGAAGATATTGGGCAGAACAATGGTTCAAATACAGATTTGTGACCCAGGAGTATGCTGAGAAAAACACCATCAAGAGACCGTGGGGAGACATCCTATTCAAGAATCTTCTACCCAAGTCCAGAGATGAAGCCATTGCTCAAGGCTTCTATCCATGCATGGTCCGTGGACCACAGCCTGCTGATGCACACTCGTCGTCACTGCTATGGTGTCGTGACGACAATCTGTTCAAGCGCAACTTCCAGTTTGCTCAGAACTCAGCGAAGCAGAAAAGAAGACTTTTGGGTTAGACTTCAACCCTGGTCCCTCATCTCCAAGGGCAGATGGCACACGACATGCAGAACCCAATGTCATCGGTCCTTTCGCCAACCTTGAAGGCCTCATCACCTACATCTTGGTTCAAGGGACTGCAGTGAATGAGCCTGCAGCTGACACTGAGTCTGATGACGCGCCTGCAGTGCCAAAGCCAAAGCAGTTGAAGAAGCCAAAAGCTTCAAAGCCGACCCCTTCACCAAAAATCTCAAGGGCGAAGCCGTTGGCAACTGCACCTCCTGAAGACAGTTTGCAGTCTGAAGACTTATCACGCGTCTCAAGGCCCCAGAAGGCCAAGATGCCTCTGTCTCACACTGGCAAAGAGCTAACAGCTGCTGCCATTCTGCGCAATGATGACATTGATCTGTCAAGTGATGAAGATCTTGCAGATGACACTCTTGAGCAACTCATCAAGAGCAAAGAAGAAGCAGAAATCTTCAATGATCTGCCTCTCTTTGATGTCACCATCATCCACAACTTCATTGACGAGTGGTTTGACACGCCAAACATCAGCTTTGAAGATCTGCAGCTACCCATTGGCCTCAGTGTCGCCTTCCAAGGCGCCATTGCTTCAGAACTTGCTATTGCCCAGCGCATTGTTGAGCTGAAGCAGAAGATCGACTATGAAAAGGCTCAGTTCAAGAAGCATATGGCCAAGCTCAACGTGCAAGAAGTGAAGAACTTCAAGACAATGATGCACGAGCTCAAGGAAGCCTTTGTGAAGAAGCGTGCAGAAGCTCAGGGTTTGCATGAGCGCATGAAGACTCTGGCTGACAGATGTGTGCAAGCCTATAATGAGGCTGAGAAGCGCAAGGCACTTGGGCGTCCTGGCATCGACCCCAGGATGGCCGCAAAGAAGAAGAAGAAGCCTGCTATGGCTGAATCTGATGCACCAAGGCAAGAAGCAGTTCCGATTGTCTTCCCAACAAGAATGACTGGCTCGAAGCCAAAGAGCCGGTCAACAGCTTCAGAGCTCAAGAAGACAAGAACTGCTGAGGCTGAAGCCAGGAAGAGGAAACACTCTAAAGACTCTCCTACTGCCCCCACCAAGAAAAAGAGAAAGACCAAGAAAGCTCGGGCTGCTCCCACAGAGCCCTTGATAGTTGAACCCATTTCTATGGTTCATCCTGACGCAGAACGTCAACTGACAGTTCATGAGCCTGCTTCCACTGCGGCTCCTGAAGCTGAAGACATTCCAGCAGCTGATCCCATCGCTGCTGAAGACATTGGTCATCATGACAATGTAGAAGATGATGCAGTCCTTCCTTAGTTAGAAAACAGCGAACACATCAGCATTGGTCGTCCACTGACGCCAATTGCACAGGATGCTTCATGGGCAGATCGCCCACAAGAGGAAGAAGACTATGAGGCCCAGCCCACTCCAACTCCACAGGCGTCGTCTGCGTTCCGCAGGCTTCGCAAAGGTCCAAGGCCTCAAGTCTCTGCTGAAGACATTCCGGCTGCATCAGCCGCAGAAGAAGAAGTACCACAAGATCCCACTCCCCTGCTCCACCAAGAAGCAGTTCTCCAGGAGAACGTGCCTGTGACCGACCCTCCAGCTAGCCAAGTGGAGGATGAAAATCTTGAGGCTGCCACAACCAACAATGAAGCTAATGTGGAGCCCTCCCCAGCAAAAGCTTCAGAAGACAGCGAAGCCACTGATCCCGCCACTTCTGTTCCTGAGTCTGCTGCCGGTCCCCAATTCAACTATCATGTTGGGCACAGGCCTCAGGTCCAAAAGCCAATCCCAAGACTGCCAAGGTTTCCAGGTCCTGCATCAGCACCTGGCTCCTTCAACATCAATGGCTTCAGGGCAGACAACACGTTCTTCAATAGCTCCAGGAACCCCTACTCAAGGGAAAGGATATCATCTGATCGGTTCTGGAGCTATCCTCAGCGAAGCTATTACTCTTGCATTCTTTACAATCAAAGTCGCATCATCCCACACAAGCGCCTTGACGTTGAAGCTATAGCTGGTCTGCCCTGTCTAGAAGAAGCGTTGGATTGCTTCAAGCAAGTGGGTCTGCTGCAGTTTGTTACTGATGAAGAGCATTGGAATGAAGAGCTGCTGCTACAATTCTATGCCACACTTCACATCAAAGGGTACAGCAGAGATCTGAAGACTTGGGTCCTGGAGTGGATGACTGGCAACGTTCATCACGAAGCCAATGCATTTGACATCATTGAGCTCACTAGCTTGCCCACTCCTGGCGATCTCTTCGAGCAAGGCTGTCAGCTCCATGCTGAGAATCTTTCAGCGGCCAGAACCTGATATGAGTCAAATGCTCAGCATGATGAAGCCATTGCCCCAAGATGCTGCTTATCCCACAGAGTTCTTCGTTGAAGACCTTGAGTACCTGCCCAGAACCATCTATCACATCATCAGGCGAACTCTTTGGCCTATCAAAGGGCACTCTCCAAATGCCAAGCTTCAGGGTGCAATGAAGACTTTGGTCTTCTATATACTTCATGGCAAATGCTTCAATGCACAGGACTTCTTCATACGCCAACTTGCTGCATCAGGCATTGATCTGTTTGGTTTGAAGTTCTACACCTCTTGGGTCATGCGGCTGATCAAGCTACACTCCGCCATCTCGTATCAGCCCTCAGCCCGCAACCATCGGATCTTCTTGCCTGACGTGGACATTTCTACTGAAGCCATATATTCTGAGCCTGCCAAGCAACCTCTAAGTCTTCAGAATGCAGAACATCAGAGTTTTACACAGAACGTTGAAGGCGTTGAAGCAGTTTCTCGGGTGTATCCTTTGGCTGGCACTACACGTGCACCACACCCTACTTCCACTGAAGCCACTGACAGTGCCACTGCTCCAAGACCCAAGAAGCGCACTCGTGTTCTCAACGACCGAGAGCTTCTTGTGGCTCTACATCAGAAACAAGATAGGCATCATGACTGGCTGAAGCGTCAGATGAAAAGCCTCTGGGTGGATGTTAATCGCACTCGAAATCTTGCCACCAAGAACGCTTTCGTTGCCCATGAAACCTGTCGCCGCACATGGAAAGGGCTCACGATGATGTGTTCTGAAGCTGATCTTCAAGAGGATGGCTTCTCTGAGAGATTCAAGTTTGACTCCACACCTCCTCGAAGGGCTGTGCTGCTAGGAACTCCATCCCTTGAAGACTCTGAGTTCTCTTCCTCTGCTGCCACAGTCACTACCAGAATTATTGAGGAAGAAGACGATGCTACTTCACCGCCACCTCCTTCAACACCTCCAAGCTCTTCTGCACCGCCAAACAACACCAACAACCCTGCTACCTCACATACTCCTCATGGGAACGAGTAGAGGCTCTATGTCTTCAAACCTTTTTGGCCATTACTGACAAAAGGGGGAGAAGCATATGAGATTGATAGTCTTCAAGCGGGTCCATATGGGCGGGTGCTTTATATTTTTCTTCGTGCTTACAACTCTCATTTTTGCTACATTTGGTTCTTATGAGTTGTAACACTTAAACCAGATGGTCGTCTGCTACTTATTTGCCACCTTGTTTTGCGAAGATAAATTCCGCATGTGCGACGATAAATTCCGCACTTAGCTCATTCTGCAGACGTCCATTTTCCATTATGCATGTCATTATCTTCATATACTTTCACATGCATAGTGGATTTTCATCATAAGTTGAAGTGGATCTCCACAAGTACCACCTGCCATGTGCATTTGCATTCCAAAAGCAAATTAACTTATATGCACATCTTCAGGGGGAGCCCTTGCAACTTATGAAGACAATTCCTTATCCTTTACAATTTCAAAGATTACATTCCCCGTTGAAAACTTCAACTAGTTTGTCATCAATCACCAAAAAGGGGGAGATTGTAAGTGCATCTAGTGCCACCCCTAGTTGGTTTTGGAGTATTGACGACAAACCTAGTTGAGGGACTAATGTGTTTGTGAGAATTGCAGGATAACACAGGTAGAAGTCCCTCATGATTCGGTTTTACTACCAGAGATGACCCCTAAAAATGTATGAAGACATTGAAGTCAAAGGTGGTATATGAAGATATTCACATTGAAGACTATGACAAGAGAAGACACGATATGAAGCCTATGGAGCTCAAAGACTTAGATCTTTCGTAGGTCTTTTTCTTTTGTGTTGAGTCATAGGAACCACCGTACTGTTAAGTGGGGTCCAAGAGAACCAGTCAGAATGACTGAAGTGATGCCTAAACCAAAAACCTATGTCTTCGAGTGAAGACTATGAGAGCGAATCTTGTCCAGAGTCGGACAAGTCAGCTTTGCTTGTAGCCCAAGTAAAGTTGTCATGTGAGTTTGAAATCTGACCGTTGGAACACGTGTCAGTTCCTTAGTGACCCAGGGTCATTTTGGACAAATCAGGTTGGGTTGCCAAGTGGCTATAAATAGCCCACCTCCTACAACCATAAACGGTTGGCTGCTCAGATTGAAAGTACGGCTTTTGTCGTTTGAGAGCAACCCACCTCGAAGCCTTTGAGAGAGAATTCCTTGCGAGGATAAAAGCCCTAACCACCAGAGCCAGAGAGAATTGGGCATAACTTAAGTCTTCTTGTCTGTGTGATCTGAAGACTTATTACACTTGAGGACTGTGCATCCTCCAGCCGGTTAGGCGTCGCGTTCTGAGCATCCAAGAGACATTGTGGATTGCCGGTGAACGAAGTCTGTGAAGGTTTGGGAGTCTACCTTGAAGACTTACCAGAGTGATTGGGCGAGGTCTATGTGACCTTAGCTCAAGGAGAATACGGTGAGGACTGGGTGTCCTGAGCTGCGTGTTTAGGACTGGGTGTCTGGGACTGTGTGTCCTAAGGTTTAAATACCTAGCCGCTCCAACCAGACGTACAGTTGTCACAACAACTGGAACTGGTTCAACAAATCATTGTCTTCAACGAGTCACTGGTTTCATCTTCACTTCGCTTTACTTACTATTCCTCCTTGTGAAGTCATTGTATGTTTGCTCTATCATTTGTCTTCACTGAGTGACTGCGTGTTATGTTTGGCTTCACAATATCTTCCTACCTGATCCTTACTACCTAGCTGCTATTAGTCTTTGTGCTTTCACTTCATTGAATACTTGACTATGGTTTGCCTAGTGTAGTCTACCTTCCGCTGCATGGTAATTGGTTTAATTTTATCGTTTGTCTTCAAAACTCTCATGTTCTGAAGACTTTCATAAAATCGCCTATTCACCCCCCCTCTAGTCGATATAACGCACTTTCACCCTCCCCCTCCATTTCGCCATTCATACACTGTCGGCGCCACGATAGCCTTCCCACAGCGGCCAGCCTCCTCCGTCCGCCACCCCATCCTCCACCTTGCCGGAGCCGCTACCCCTACCCCGTCGTCCATTGCAAGAGATGGACGTCTCTCATCCACGGTGCCGGACCAGGATCCTTTCATCACGTCACCTCACTTCATCGGCTCCGTCGTCCACCTTGCCGTTGCCGCTCCTACAACTGCCTCATCCACGGCAACATGATTTATCCCCCGACCCAGCCGTCTGCCGTCTAAAGTCTTCTTCCTCGCCGCCGACAGCCATCGCACCCGCAGCACCCTCAATGAATTAGCAGGGGCCTACATGGCGTCGCAAGAGAGGTGGTACTCTTCCATATGGGCTTAAGTTATTGATCTCACCCGGAAAATAGATTGTAATTTTTTTACTGTACTTTTCTTGTCTATACCAAATCGTAGTGGCTATTTGAAAGCAAACATTGGTTGCGAAGTAACTTTGTCCGGTTTGTACCTTCAGATCCGCCATGGCACGGGCACTATACTCGTAAAGCTTATGGTTTCCCCCCTTTGTATTCACTACCATCATCGTAGGTGCTTCACTACTTCGTGTCGTGCTAGCACTGCTCCTCGAGACCTCAACCCATCAAGGGAAACAACATGCCACTCATAATTCCAAAGCTTACATGTTGAAATACGAATCTGATATGATGCTCATATTACTAAAACAGGGAACGTTTAATTGGTCACCTAATGTTCCCATACATATTGGTAACCAGTTCCTAATTGGTTGAGGTCTGATATATGGTCATTCAACATGGGTGGTAACCAGTTGAATGGGTTATAGAGAACGTTTAATTGGTCACCAATATTCAACTGGTTACCAATTGGTTACCTAATGGGTTGAGGTCTGATATATGGTCATTCAACTGGTTCCCATGCATAATATCATAATATCATATTAGTTAATCTGATATGTAACATATTGGTCACCTAACTATACCATACATATTACCTAATGTTCCCATACGAATCTGATATTTGAATTTGTACAACTAAGCTTGTTTTACTAATAATGCTCCACCCATTGAGCTAAACAAGCTTAGTTGTACAAATTCAAATATGATATTATGCTGATATTAGTAAAACTGAGAGATGTTTAATTGGTCAGCTAAATGTTCCTACTTTAGTTTCAAAATGCATGTGAGCCACATATGGAGAGACAAAAAGGAATAGTATTTCTCTGTGCGCTCTGGTTCATCATGGGTGGCCAACCGACATTGTATAGAAAGACTTGTAATATTTTCAATCTACTTACTCTTCTGCTCTTCTTTAAGATGATCATCTTCTCTTGCGGTCGACTGGTTAGGTCGAGTTATTCTCCCTTAGTATATTTTGAATCTGCCAGGTTAGGTCGACTTGTTCTTCTTTACTATTTGTTGAAGCTGTCATCTGCGAAGTATCATCACTTCTGGAGCTATCATATTTTCAGTAGTAGGCCACATTATATTAATGCACACACCAAATTACAGCATGCATGGCACCTCTTAGAAGAATTGGAGAGATATCACAAAGTGGTTTACAGGGAGGAAGTATTGGATTAGAATCACTTCGGCATTACAAATATGATCTCACTTGTTTTTATGTTTTCATGCATGTCAGGTATTGAACATTATCAAAATGAATATGAGAATGGGCGCACGAGAGGAATATTGTGGAACAATCCACTGGCTAACAAACTTGGCATGGTGGAGGATGGCCTATCTTATTCACCCATCAAAGTGCTTGCTCTAACTTGGCAAGGTTGTATTGGTCGCACATATTTTGCATCTGACCTCTTGCATTACTTCTACTTTGTTACACCATCTACTTAGTTTAAGCATCATATATGAGTATATGTCATACCTATCCATTTTCTGTACCCATTCCATGTGTCGTCATACTATGTTTTTCCAGTCAAATGTTATTCTTTCGTAATAGATGTCCAAAATTAAGAGGGTGAGTGCAGATCCTCAAGGAGTACAAACTAGGTATTTGGAAAAGGTAGTGATACCTATTAAATCAGATAGATTAGTAGCCACAGAAAACACAGGCCCAACTGTACCACACTTTACCCCTACTCCAGTGGCCAAACCCCTATTAGAACTCCTGAGAGCCCAACGTCAGGTACTGTCTATGATATTAATTCAAAATTTGAACTCCTAAATTTCTGCATGTGCCTTACCTTCTCTCTTGTATGAAAACTAATTTCAGATGAATCTCCTTGCTCAAAGGATCATAGGATCTCACGACAATACTGGGCTTTGCATTGCTCTTGTCAGTACCTCTTGCCCTTTGTCAGCATACTTACACTCATTACTATTTGATTATGTAGTATCACTATAAATGTTTGCTTCTTTATCCTCCCTTTGCTTGAAATTATAAGATCTATATTTACTCTTAGATAAATGTAGAATTAACACAATGGTTATGAAGATTTGGATTGCTCATGTAAGTACCTGTTGTCATGTACTCCCTCTGTATCGAGTTAATTGTTGATCAATTGGATGTATTTAGAAGTTAATAGTGCTAGATACATCCATTTGAGCGACAAGTAATAACGGACGGTGGTGGTATTACTGTACTTCCATCATGAGATAGTTGATTGTCTACCATTACTCTGCATCTTATCTGCCCTGCCCTCCACTTTCTCCAAATTATCATATCAACATTTACTCTTACCAAAATGTTGAATAAAGACAATGCCACTGCACACGTTGATGTCTGCATTCCTCGTGCCAGTACCTTTTGCCTTGTAATGCTATACTTAGTTAATTGCTATTTGATTATGTATCATCAGTCTACACCTGAGCTTCATTATCCTCTGTTTCTTCCAATATTATTTGATCTATATTTACTCTTTACAAAATGTAGAATAATGGCAACGCTTATAAAGAATTTTCTTTGAGGAATTTATTGAATTATCCTTCCATCAACATGGAGAAGGGCTTTGTCCAGCCCGTGTTAACATGTAATGTAAGTTCATCCTTCTCAAGCCTTCAAACTTTGTTCTAGTATAGATTTGGATAGGCATCATTTCCTCCACTACTGTTTACTTTGCTGTTTACATCTGATTGGATGTTTGCAACAACTACCAGTTTTAAATTGTAGTTGTAAAAACATGTTCCTTATGTAGAATAGATCCATTTATTTGCTTATATAATTGTGAAACCTGTTACGTGTCTCCTTATTTCTCTTTCAGAGTCGTATCTCTTATGCTAGGCAGAACTTTAGGGAAGATAGTGAGCCAAACCATCTTGAGGACAGTGAGATGACCCCAAGGTCATGTCTTGATGAAGACAGTGAGTTGAAGCTACTCACCAGCAGGTGTGAGACAACCTCTGTGCAGTCGCTGCCTCAATCAGTTCGACTTCTTCAGTCTCAACTTAAAGCGGAAAGGCTTGCTTCAGCTCAGCTCCGACTTGAAGTCAAAGATATAATGAAGATGTCAGGGGACTATCGTGCGCACTATGGTGCCATACATCTAGGGATGAAGCATCTATCGTTGACACAACTGAGGTCTTATCAGCTTGTTCGGCTGCTTGCGGGGCCCGACCTTGCCAGGCCTAGTGCCTTCTGAAGTGCTCTTAGTTTTGTATATTCTTTTGTCAGCGCATTTATATGCACTGGTGGCGACCTTTGATGCCCGGTGTATGTAATCCGCGATCATGTTGCGCTTTATTATCACCGGTAGCGAACTTTGATTCCCAGTGGATGTAATATGCCGTAATTTCTTTATTGTACAGTCTAGGTTTATTCTTTGGTCGGTATGCTGTAATTTAGGCCGGAAGGTTTAGTGGATCTCAGTGTCGTCAGTCTTCAGGCCGGCCCGTTACTCATATGGGCCAAAACGTGGGCCTATAATCATCTTGGGCCATTCGCAGGTCTAAACCTATAGTAGTTTCTCGCCTTTAACAGGCCGAGTAAAGTTCTGGCCAGCTGGGCCAGAGAATACCATGGGCTTTTAATAGGCTAAAACCTAGATTGGGCTAGCGTTGAGCCGAAAAATTCACGGGCCAATACAGGCCGAAACTGCCTAAGGCCCATGTTGGGCCCAAATAGGACGAGTAGTTAATAGGACAAAATATATCTCGGGCCTGTTTGGGCCAATAAAATTATGGGCTTTAAGCAGGCCGATATCCATGTGGGCCATAGGCCCAAAAGTGTCACAGGCCATTATCAGATGGGCTGTAAGCAGGCCGGATTCAACGCAGGCTGTAATTAGGCCCAACTGTTACACGGGCAATTAACAGGTCAATAGGCCAGTTGGGCTGAAATTTATCCACGAAGACTACGGGTCATTAAGAGGCCTAAATTTACTTCAGACAAGAAATAACCCAGTTTCTGCGTGGGCCGTTAAATGGCCTAAAGTTAAACCAGGCTGACAACATCCTAGATACTCCATGGGCCGCTAACAGGCCGAAACTATTATCGGGCCAAACTGGTAAACGGGCATTTGACAGGCTGAAATACAAATCTGTCTTATAATGGGCCCAAAGGTATAGTGGCCTGTTAACGGGCCTGATCCGATATGGGCCATAATTTGGCCCAAAACTCGGCAAGCTGTGAATGGGCCTCAATTTGACCCAAAACATGGCAGGTTGTTAACGGGCCAGCCCACTAGTGTCTAAAAACATGGTGGGCCTTTAGCTGGGCCGACCTTTTCACCGGAATGGGCCTCTATTGGGTCGTGCCACGTGCCTACGTATCATAGACGCCTCCTGTCCGATGAGTGGATGACATCTGTCCCAACGAGGAGCTGACACGTGGTTCCGTCAGCCAATGAGAATTTTACACGTGGAAAATCCCCATTGGTCCGGGCTGTTAACGGGTTATCGGATCCAAAACTGGGCCCGATAGCTTAACGGCGACCCGTTACGGTCGATGACACATGTCGGTCACCCTTGACGAAAGCACTTCCATGACGCACGATTTATCATCATGGAAGTGGACACTTCCGTGATGATAATTTTGGTAATGTCATGGAACACTTCTACGACAGCACAGGTGTGACTATCTTGATTCTGTCATAAAATCGTCATGGATGTACATGCATGACAGAAAACGTGACCTACTGTGACAAACACATATCATCACGGAAGTGTATTTTTTGTAGTGAAATAAGCCTCCAAAAGTGTAGGGATTCTTCCTTTAATGGTCTACTACTCACCTCCTAGCCCAAATAGAGGCATATAGGTCAAAGGATGAAAAATTACCTAATTTACCCTCCCACCTACTTACTTTAAGAGTTGCCTTCCCATTTGTGAAGGACCCTAGGCTATATAAGTCCCTCATGTGCATGTAAATCTTTCACTCCCTGAAAGGATCAGTATGGTAGACTAAATGGGGCGATTAGGCGATTAACAAATTTTAACTTACTCTACAAATTTTAGGCTCAACAATAAAATAGATTGTCTAGGTATGCAATTAGGTGGAGTGGAACATATATGACAAGCTCAACAATGACAAGTACAAGCAAAAGAGAAACACAATAATACAAGCTTGCACAAAGAATGTAAAGGATATAAGTAGCCGCAATGGAGACGAGGATGTGTTGTGGAAGTTCCCTCCTTTGGGGGAGATACGTCTCCGTTGGAGGGGAGTGGAGGCACAATGCTCCTCAAGCGCCACAATGGCTTACTATATTCTTCTCACACCCTCATACAATGCAAAGTGTTGTTGATCCACTAGCGGTGCTCTAGAAGGCTGCAACTGGAACCTTTACAAACAAGGTTAGGGATATCTCCACAACTTAATTGGAGGCTCCCAACACCACCACCATGGAGCTTCACCACACTAGGATGTGGCTCTGAGGTGATCTCTTCCGTCTAGGGTGCCCAAACACCCAAGAGTAGCAAGATCCATAATGAATGTAGTGGGAATCAAATTTTATTTGGTAGAAGTTTAGATCTAGGTCTCCTCTTTTAATCTCTAGCAAATCAACTGGTTTGGTTGCCTAGAAAATAAAATTGGTTAGAATAATTTTCGTATACCAATGGAGGAGAGAGAGTGACAAGAGGTATGTGGGAGGAGGAAGAACCTCCTCCTTAAATAGTCCCTCCCCAATGTTGGGATTATGTCTCCTGCAACTATATTCAAATACTTATTATCATTAATATTCGGAATACCTCATATGGAATTATACATGTGTTTTGTGCATGGAATTACTCTTGCTAGAATGTACTTAAGTGTTGCATGCTTAAGGAAGCTGGTCAATGATGGAATACAATATGATTTATAAATTGGAAAGACTACATGGGTACTGATAATTGGAGGAAGCAATATCATGTGATTAGATTACGACCCTAATGTTGATCTACATAATTAGAGAAATTTATACTCTCATAAGCGCGTGCTTCGTGGACTCGACAGATAGGATCTGCTAACAGACAAATTATATCATGGTCGGTAGTTTGATCTGAACTCTATCCGGAAACTAGTTTAAACACTAGAAATCTTAGAACTGTATAAGAGGCGGACTCTTTGAAAACATAGTATAGGAAGGTCCCTACCCCCTAGCCTCGGATATGCGATTGTGAGTGGCACCATGAAAAAACACAAAGGAATAGGGGTTACACCACAACATATTTCTAACACGGGCATCCGAGCCGATTAGAGACGTAGTCGTCGACTCGGTTCGATCCAGAATCAATTCTGTTGTGTACTTATTGCGCATCCTAGTGTCATGCTCATTGTTGATGGCGAGCTTCTCGCACATCTTGACGTCCGTGACACCATTGGAGAATGCAGCGATGACCGCGGCGTTGGAGGCGTGCGAGATCTTGGTGCTTACTTGGCTGAAGTGTTGGTTATACTTGCGGAGGGACTCATCGGGGCATTGGTGAATGGAGCGCGGGGCATTGAGTATGAGGGGGCGGTCGGACGTGCCCTTGAAGTTGGAGATGAACTACCGGCACAACTCCTCCCATGAGGAGCTAAAGGCCTTGAGAAGGTTCATCAGCCATGAGCGCGCGACATCCTTGAGGTCCATGGGGAACCCGCCATGACACGGTCCTTGCCTTCTACGACCTGGAGGCTCATGGTGTAGAGCTACAGGAACTCCACAGGGTTGGTGGTGCCATCGTAGCGGGGCGGCAGCTCGGGCTTGAACTTCATGGGCCAGACTGATAACCCACAAGTATAGGGGATCGCAACAGTTTTCGAGGGTAGAGTATTCAACCCAAATTTATTGATTCCACACAAGGGTAGCCAAAGAATATTCTCAAGTATTAGCAACTGAGTTTTCAATTCAACCACACCTGGAAACTTAATATCTTCAGCAAGGTATTTAGTAGCAAAGTAATATGATAGTAGTGGTAACGGTAGAAAAAGTAATATTTTTGGTTTTATAGTGATTGTAACAGTAGCAACGGAAAAGTAAATAAGCGAAGAACAATATATGAAAAGCTCGTAGGCATTGGATCGGTGATGGAGAATTATGTCAGATGCGATCAATCATGCAACAGTTATAACATAGGGTGACACAGAACTAGCTCCAGTTCATCAATATAATGTAGGCATGTATTCCGAATATAGTCATACCTTCTTATGCAAAAGAACTTGCATGACATCTTTTGTCCTACCCTCCCGTGGCAGCGGGGTCCTATTAGAAACTAAGGGATATTAAGGACTCCTTTTAATAGAGTACCGGACCAAAGCATTAACACATAGTGAATACATGAACTCCTCATACTATGGTCATCACCGGTAATGGTCCCGATTATTGTCACTTCGTGGTTAACGGATCATAACACATAATAGGTGACTATAGACTTGCAAGATAGGATCAAGAACTCACATATATTCATGAAAACATAATAGGTTCAGATCCGAAATCATGGTACTCGGGCCCTAGTGACAAGCATTAAGCATAGCAAAGTCATAGCAACATCAATCTCAGAACACAGTGGATACTAGGGATCAAACCCTAACAAAACTAACTCGATTACATGATAAATCTCATCCAACCCATCACCATCCAGCAAGCCTATGATGGAATTACTCACGCACGGCGGTGAGCATCATGAAATTGGTGATGGAGGAAGGTTGATGATGACGATGGCGACGGATTCCCCTCTCCGGAGCCCCGAACGAACTCCAGATCAGCCCTCCCGAGAGAGTTTAGGGCTTGGTGACGGCTCCGTATCGTAAAACGCGATGAATCCTTCTCTCTGATTTTTTTTCTCCCTGAAAGTGAATATATGTATTTGGAGTTGAGGTCGGTGGAGCGTCAAGGGGCCCACGAGGTAGGGGGCGCGCTCAGGCGGTAGGCATGCCCCCACCCTCGTGGACAGGGTGTGGGCCCCCTGACGTGGATTCTTCTTACAGTATTTTTTATCTATTCCGAAAATAATCTCCGTTGATTTTCAGGTCATTCTGAGAACTTTTATTTACGCACAAAAATAACACCATGGCAATTCTGGTGAAAACAGCGTCAGTCCGGGTTAGTTCCATTCAAAGCATGCAAGTTAGAGTCCAAAACAAGGGCAAAAGTGTTTGGAAAAGTAGATACGACGGAGACGTATCAACTCCCCCAAGCTTAAACCTTTGCTTGTCCTCAAGAAATTCAGTTGGCAAACTGAAAGTGATAAAGAAAAACTTTTACAAACTCTGTTTGCTCTTGTTGTTGTAAATATGTAAAGTCAGCATTCAAGTTTTCAGCAAAGATTATGAACTAAACATATTCACAATAACACTTAGGTATCATGTTTACTCTTATCAATGGCATAATCAACTAGCGAGCAATAATAATAAATCTTGGATGACAACACTTTCTCAAAACAATCATAATATGATATAACAAGATGGTATCTCGCTAGCCCTTTCTGAGACCGCAAAGCATAAATGCAGATCACCTTTAAAGATCAAGGACTGAGTAGACATTGTAATTCATGGTAAAAGAGATCCAGTCAAGTCATACTCAATGTAAACTAACAGTAATGGATGCAAATGACAGCGGTGCTCTCCAGCTGGTGCTTTTTAATAAGAGGATGATGACTCAACATAAAAGTAAATGGATAGGCCCTTCGCAGAGGGAAGCGGGGATTTGTAGAGGTGCCAGAGCTCGGTTTTGAAATAGAGATGAATAATATTTTGAGTGGTATGCTTTCATTGTCAACATAACAACTGAGAGATCTCGATATCTTCCATGCTACACACATTATAGGCGGTTCCCAAGCAGAATGCTAAAGTTTATACTCCCCCACCACCAACAAGCATCAACCCATGGCTTGCCCGAAACAACGGGTGCCTCCAATTAACAACAATCCTGGGGGAGTTTTGTTTGCAATTATTTTGATTTGATTTGAGCATGGGACTGGGCATCCCTGTGACCAGCCATTTTCTCATGAGTGAGGAGCGGAGTCCACTCCTCTTGAGAATAACCCGCCTAGCATGGAGGATACAGACAGCCCTAGTTGATACATGAGCTATTCGAGCACACAAAACAGAATGTTTATGTGAAGGTTTAGAGTTTGGCACATACAAATTTACTTGGAACGACAGGTAGATACCATATATAGGTAGGTATGGTGGACTCATATGGAATAACTTTGGGGTTTATGGAATTGGATGCACAAGCAGTATTCTCGCTTAGTACAAGTGAAGGCTAGAAAAAGACTGGGAAGCGACCAGCTAGAGAGCGACAACAGTCATGAACATGCATTAAAATTAATCAACACCGAATGCAAGCATGAGTAGGATATAATGCACCATGAACATAAATATCATGGACGCTATGTTGATTTTGTTTCAACTACATGCGTGAACATGTGCCAAGTCAAGCCACTCGAATCGTTCAAAGGAGGATACCACCCTATCATACCACATCACAACCATTTTAATAGCATGTTGGCACGCAAGGTAAACCATTATAAACTCCTAGCTAATTAAGCATGGCATAAGCAACCACAATCTCTAATTGCCATTGCAAACATGTTTCTTTCATAATAGGTTGAATCAAGAACGATGAACTAATCATATTTACAAAAACAAGAGAGGTCGAGTTCATACCAGCTTTTCTCATCTCAATAAGTTCATCATATATCATCATTATTGCCTTTCACTTGCACGACCGAACAGTGTGGATAATAACAATAGTGCACGTGCATTGGACTAAACTGGAATCTGCAAGCATTCAATTCAAGAGAGAAGACAAGGTAACATGGGCTCTTTGTAAGATCAACAATAATGCATATGAGAACCACTTAACATTTTCATTATGGTCTTCTCCTCTCGACCCCCAAAGGAAAGAAATAAAACAAAACTACTTACACGGGAAAGCTCCCAACAAGCAAAAGAAGAACGAGAAACCTTTTTGGGTTTTCTTTTTAATTACTACTACTACAGGCATGGAAAGTAAACTAGCTAAAAGCTACAACTAATTTTTTTGGTTTTTATTAAGGTTTTTCAAACACACAAGAAGAAAGCTTAAAAATAAGATAAACTAGCATGGATGATACAATGAAAAAGTATGAGCACTGACAACTAGCATGAGTGTGTGAACATGAATGTAATGTCGGTGAGAGATACGTACTCCCCCAAGCTTAGGCTTTTGGCCTAAGTTGGTCTATGCCCATGGATCAAAGTTGTAGCTGGGGTCGTACTGAGATGCAGTGGCAATTTCCTGATGAGCTGCAGCTTGGAGGCGAGCTGCCTCCGCCCTCCTCTCGTACTCGTCTGCCTCCTCCCTGGTTATAACATATCTCCCTTTTGCCTGAAAGTCAAAGAAAGTAGGAGCAGGGAGAGCAACATGATAGGTGCATCGTCTGTCAAAGATTAGTCGGTACTGGAGGGACTGATTGTTCCACTCAACGAACTGATGACGAACCATAGCATCATAATCTAAATAAGCAGGAGGCAACTCAATATCATCTCCACGTATGGGTATCTCTAGAAAATCAGCTAAACAGGTTGCATAAATTCCACCAAAAAAAAATCTCCATCAACACTATTATTATGCAAGCTACATGCAACAATGGCCCCCAAGTTATATTGTCTATCTCCTAATACAACACTCTTGAGAATACTAAGATCAGGAACACACATGTGACATGCCTCATCCTTACCATTTATGCATCTACCTATGTATTGCAGGAAAATGAATGCTCGCTATGGTAGGTTGCGTGATTTCCCTAGATTCCCCCACAGTTATACTGGCTAAAAAGTCTTTATATTGAGATTTGCGAGGTTCACTAACATTACCCCACTGTGGGAGTTTACAAGCAGTGTTAAAATCTTCTAAGTCCATGGTATAAGATTTATCATAAAGATCAAATAGGACAGTTTGAGAATTGCGTGATGATGTAAATTTAAACCTTCTCACAAATGAATCAGTCAAATAGAGGTACTGACGACACTTATCTGCCATGAAGCTCTCAAGATCGATGTTACGCACATATGCTTCAAACTCCTCCTTGATTCCTGCTCGAACCATGAAGTCCTCTGACGGCCATTCACAAGGTCGCACTTGAGCATCCCTTGGTAGTTCATTGTCCGGCTCGCGTATTGCGGGCATGGGTCCTTGCTTCCTTGAGGAACCACCTTGGTACATTTTCCTAAACATATTTCTTCCTCTAAAAAATTTCTGAAATTTTTAGTAACTCAAAATAAAAGTGAACCAAACTCAACAAAATTAATAGCAACTACTCCTACAAGTGTCTAGAGGCTATATCGTGCATTAAAACTACTTTTGACCACATACAATTTGATATGCAAGCTCAAGAACAAGGTCACCTAAGCAACAAAACTTTGCAATGAATAAAGCACTAGAATAAAACTAATTGGACCATTGTAGGAGTCACATACCAAAGAACAATCCCTCAAAACAGTTTTGTGAATGGAGCTTTGAGCAAGGAGATCGAAAATGGCAGCAAGATGAGCAAGAACTCGGGTTTGATCTGGTGGATGATTTTTTTCTGGAGCAAGACGAAGTGTATGGGTGCAAGGATAAGTGGAGGGGACCCACGTGGGGTCCACGAGGCAGGGGGCGCGCCCTCAACCCTCGTGGACAGGTGGCTGCTCCCCCTGCTGTGTTCTCAGTGCCAGATATTCTCAAATATTCTAGAAAAAATCATATTTAATTTTCACGGCATTTGGAGAACTTTTATTTCGGGGTATTTTTTTATTGGATGGATAATTCAGAAAACATACAGAAAATGCTATTTTGCTTTATTTAATGTAAATAACAGAAAGTAAAAAGAGGGTACAGAGAGTTGTGCCTTCTAAATTCATCCATCTCAGGCTCATCAAAAGGAATCCACTAACAAGGTTGATTGGGTCTTGTTAACAAACTCATTTCGAATAACTTGAAACCGGAGAAATTTTGAATAACACTAGGTTACCTCAATGGGGATATGCACATCCCCAACAATAAGAATATCATATTTCTTCTTGACAGTAGGAAGAGGAAATTCAAAACCTCCAATAGTGATTGTTAAAATTTTTCCAATAGAATTGATACTATGGACTTGAGGTTGTTTTCTCGGAAAGTGTACTATATGCTCATTACCATTAACATGAAAAGTGACATTGCCTTTGTTGCAATCAATAACAGCCCCTGCAATATTCAAAAAGGGTCTACCAAGGATAATCGACATACTATCGTCCTCGGGAATATCAAGAATAACAAAGTCTGTTAATATAGTAACGTTTGCAACCACAACAGTCACATCCTCACAAACATCGACGGGTATAGCAGTTGATTTATCAGCCATTTGCAAAGATATTTCAGTAGGTGTCAACTTATTCAAATCAAGTCTACGATATAAAGAGAGAGGCATAACACTAACACCGGCTCCAAGGTCACACAAAGCAGTTTTAACATAGTTTCTTTTAATGGGGCATGGTATAGTTGGTACTCCTGGATCTCCAAGTTTCTTTGGTATTCCACCCTTAAATGTGTAATTAGCGAGCATGGTGGAAATTTCAGCTTCTGGTATCTTTCTTTTATTAGTACCAACATCCTTCATGTACTTAGCATAAGGGTTCACTTTAAGCATATCAGTCAAACGCATACGCAAAAAGATAGGTCTAATCATTTCAGCAAAGCGCTCAAAATCCTCATCATAATTTTTCTTGGATGGTTTAGAAGGAAAAGGCAAAGGTTTCTGAACCCATGGTTCTCTTTCCTTACCGTGCTTCCTATCAACAAATTCTCTCTTATCATAACGTTGATTCTTTGATTGTGGGTTTTCAAGATCAACAACAGGTTCAATCTCTACATCATTATCATTGTTAGGTTGAGCATCAACATGAACATTATCATTAACATTATCACTAGGTTCATGTTCATTACCAGATTGTGTTTTAGCATCAGAAATAGAAATGTCATTGGGTTTCTCAGGTGTGTCAACAACAGGTCCACTAGAAGCATGCAAAGTCCTATCATTTTTCTTTTTCTTCCTCTTAGTAGGACTAGGTACATCAACATTAGTTCTCTGAGAATCTTGCTCAATTCTCTTAGGATGGCCCTTAGGATAGAAAGGTTCCTGATTCATTTTACCACCTCTAGTCATGACTCTAACAGCATTATCATTCTTCTTATCATTTAGTTCATTGAGCAAATCATTTTGAGCTTTAAGTACTTGTTCTACTTGAGTGGTAACTATAGAAGCATGTTTACTAATAAGTTTAAGTTCACCTTTAACTCTAGACATATAATCACTCAAGTGTTCAAGCATATCAGCATTGTGTTTCAATTGTCTACCAACATAAGCACTGAAATTTTCTTGTTTAACCATAAAGTCATCAAACTCATCCAAGCATTGGCTACAAACTTAGTAAATGGTGTTTCACATTTATCAGATATATAGAGAGAATTTACCTTTACTACTGTGTCAGGTTATCAAGACCATGTATTTGTTCAACAGGCGGCAAATTAAGACCATGTATTTCTTCAATAGGTGGTAAATTCTTAACATCTTCAACTTTAATACCTTTTTCTTTCATAGATTTCTTTGCCTCTTGCATATCTTCAGGACTGAGAAATAGAATACCCCTTTTCTTCGGAGTTGGCTTAGGAGTTGGTTCAGGAAGTTTCCAATTATTTTCATTAGTCAACATATTATCCAATAGCAATTCAGCTTGATCAACAGTTCTTTCCCTGAAAACACAACCAACACAACTATCCAGGTGGTCTCTGGAAGCATCGGTTAGTCCATTATAAAAGATATCAAGTATTTCATTTTTCTTGAGAGGATGACCAGGCAAAGAATTAAGTAATCGGAGAAGCCTCCCCAAGGTTGTGGGAGACTCTCTTCTTCAATTTGCACAAAATTATATATTTCCCTTAAAGCAGCTTGTTTCTTATGAGCGGGGAAATAGTTAGCAGAGAAGGAATAAATCATATCCCGGGGACTACGCACACAACCAGGATCAAGAGAATTAAACCATGTCTTAGCATCACCCTTTAATGAGAACGGAAACAACTTAAGGATAAAGTAATAGCGAGTTTTCTCATCATTAGTGAACAGGGTGGCTATATCATTTAACTTAGTAAGATGTGCCACAACAGTTTCAGATTCATAGCCATAAAAAGGATCAGATTCAACCAAAATAATTAACTCAGGATCGACAGAGAAATCATAATCCTTATCAGTAATAAAGATAGGTGAAGTAGCAAAAGAAGGGTCATATTTCATTCTAGCATTCAAAGACTTTTCTTTAAGCTTAGCTAATAATTTCTTAAGATCAGATCTATCATTGCAAGCTAAGAAGTCTCTAGCAGTTTCTTCATCCATAACATAACCCTCGGGCACAATAGGCAATTCATATCTAGGAGGAGAATCTTCATCATCACTTTCATCAATATTATCAGTTTCAATAATTTCATTCTCTTTAGCCCTAGCAAGTTGTTCATCAAGAAATTCACCTAGTGGCACAGTATTATCAAGCATAGAAGTAGTTTCATCATACGTATCATGCAAAGCAGAAGTGGCATCATTAATAACATGCGACCTATCAGAATCAATAGCATGTGTAGGTGTCGCAAGTTTACTCAAAACAGAAGGTGAATCAAGTGCAGAGCTAGATGGCAGATCCTTACCTCCCCTCGTAGTTAAGGAAAAATCTTGGTTCTTTGATCTTTCAAGTTCTTCATAGTGACAAGCAGATATAAATCCCAAGTGACTCAAAGAATAGAGCTATGCTCCTCAGCAACGGCGCCAGAAAATGGTCTTGATAACCCACTAGTATAGGGGATCACAACAGTTTTCGAGGGTAGAGTATTCAACCCAAATTTATTGATTCGACACAAGGGGAGCCAAAGAATATTCTCAAGTATTAGCAGCTGAGTTGTCAATTCATAACACACCTGGAAACTTAATATTTGCAGCAAGGTATTTAGTAGCAAAGTAATATGATAGTAGTGGTAACGGTAGCAAAAGTAATATTTTTGGTTTTATAGTGATTGTAACAGTAGCAACGGAAAAGTAAATAAGCGAAGAACAATATATGAAAAGCTCGTAGGCATTGGATCGGTGATGGAGAATTATGTCGGATGCGATAAATCATGCAACAGTTATAACATAGGGTGACAAAGAACTAGCTCTAGTTCATCAATATAATGTAAGCATGTATTCTGAATATAGTCACACGTGCTTATGGGAAAGAACTTGCATGACATCTTTTGTCCTACCCTCCCGTGGCAGCAGGGTCCTATTGGAAACTAAGGGATATTAAGGACTCCTTTTAATAGAGTACTGGACCAAAGCATTAACACATAGTGAATACATGAACTCCTCAAACTACGTTCATCACCGGTAATGGTCCTGATTATTGTCACTTCTGGGTTAACGGATCATAACACATAATAGGTGACTATAGACTTGCAAGATAGGATCAAGAACTCATAAATATTCATGAAAACATAATAGGTTCATATCTGAAATCATGGCACTCGGGCCCTAGTGACAAGCATTAAGCATAGCAAAGTCATAGCAACATCAATCTCAGAACATAGTGGATACTAGGGATCAAACCCTAACAAAACTAACTCGATTACATGATAAATCTCATCCGACCCATCACCGTCCAGCAAGCCTATGATGGAATTACTCACGCACGGCGGTGAGCATCATGAAATTGGTGATGGAGGAAGGTTGATGATGACGATGGCGATGGATTCCCCTCTCCGGAGCCCCAGACGGACTCCAGATCAGCCCTCCCGAGAGAGTTTAGAGCTTGGCGGCGGCTCCATATCGTAAAACGTGATGAATCCTTCTCTCTGATTTTTTTTTCCTTGCCAAAAGTGAATATATGGAGTTGGAGTTGAGGTCGGTGGAGCGTCAGGGAGGCCACGAGGCAGGGGGCGCGCCGAGGGGGGTAGGCGCGCCCCCACCCTCGTGGACAGGGTGTGGGCCCCTGACATGGATTCTTCTTCCACTATTTTTTATATATTCCAAAAATAATCTCTGTTAATTTTCAGGTCATTCCAAGAACTTTTATTTCTGCACAAAAATAACACCATGGCAATTCTGCTGAAAACAGCGTCAGTCCGGGTTAGTTACATTCAAATCATGCAAGTTAGAGTCCAAAACAAGGGCAAAAGTGTTTGGAAAAGTAGATACAACGGAGACGTATCACGCACCATGTGGTGCATCTCACGTGTGAGAGCGAGGCAGCCCCCGCTAGGAGACGACGCCACCAGCGAGGGCGGTTGTTCTGGTGACCGTCTGCCGCGACGTCCTCGGTGGTGCGGTTCTGACGGTCACACTGCCTTTCGACGAGGGCGCGCATGTCGGGTGGTGCACACTTGACAATCTGGTAGCTTGAATCACTATCGTGCGATGGAGACGAGCCATGAGAAGGTTCTCGCACATGTGCGCGATGACGGCGCGATGCATCGTCGTTGCGCAGAGGAGGTGGAGGAGGTGTGTCCCGCTCTGCCCGCGCACTGCGTGATGGCATTGGATTCAAGGGGCACGAGGGAGGTGGAGCGTCCCCACGATGTTGATGAGCTTCAGGATGCGGGTGAGCTAGGCATCGTAGCCGTTCTTGGTGGGGCAGTAGCGCAGCAGCTCTTGCGTCATGTGGAGCGCAGCTTGCGGAGCTGGCGGGTCACGGCGGGCGAGCGAGGTCACCATGGCTGTACAAGACGGCGGTGGCTGCTGTTGCTGCTTCCCGACCGAAGGGTGGTCGGAGGAGGCCTCCGCCTCCGGCTCCGGGCCCATGTTGGCTGCACGAGCTCGACGGACGCGGGGGACTACGATGGGCTCTGTCTGGACATGGTTGGCCCGGTGCTGGGGGCGTCGAGCGTCGGCCCTGCTGGTGTTGAAGCTCGAGGCGCAAAGACCAAGCCCCTACCTGGTGCGCCAAATGTCAGGGGATTGATTCTGAGCCATGGAAAATCCTCTGAAACCCTGGCTCGAGCTCCAGGGGCTTGGTTCGCATTTACAAGGCTACAAGCTAGGCACGACGATGACACAACGAGCTATCTAGGTTCGGGACACCGTGAGGTCTAAAACCCTACTCCTGCTTGGTTGTATTGCTCGTGGATAGATGTCTTGGAGCTACAACATGAGTCGGAGCTCTTTGGGGTTAGTGAAGGAAATATGCCCTAGAGGCAATAATAAAGTTGTTATTTATATTTCCTTATATCATGATAAATGTTTATTATTCACGCTAGAATTGTATTAACCGGAAACTTAGTACATGTGTGAATACATAGACAAACAGAGTGTCCCCAGTATGCCTCTACTTGACTAGCTCGTTAATCAAAGATGGTTAAGTTTCCTAGCCATGGACATGTGTTGTCATTTGATGAATGGGACCACATCATTAGACAATGATGTGATGGACTAGACCCATCCGTTATCTTAGCACTATGATCATTTAGTTTATTGCTATTGCTTTCTTCATGACTTATACATGTTCCTATGACTATGAGATTATGCAACTCCCAAATACCGGAGGAACACCTTGTGTGCTATCAAAGGTCACAACATAACTGGGTGATTATAAAGATGCTCTACAAGTGTATCCGATGGCGTTTGTTGAGTTGGCATAGATCGATATTAGGATTTGTCACTCCGTGTATCGGAGAGGTATCTCTGGGCCCTCTCGGTAATGCACATCACTATGAGCCTTGCAAGCAATGTGACTAATGAGTTAGTCACAGGATGATACATTACAGAACCAGTAAAGAGACTTGCCGATGATGAGATTGAACTAGGTATGATGATACCGACGATCGAATCTCGGGCAAGTAACATACCGATGACAAAGGGAACAACGTATGTTGTTATGCAGTTTGACCGATAAAGATCTTCATATAATATGTAGGAACCAATATGAGTATCCAGGTTCCGCTATTGGTTGTTGACCGGAGATGAGTCTCGGTCATGTCTACATAGTTCTCAAACCCGTAGGGTATGCACGCTTAACGTTCGATGACGATATATAATATGAGTTATCTGATTTGATGTATCGAAGGTTGTTCAGAATCCTGGATGTGATCATGGACATGACGAGGAGTCTCGAAATGGTCGAGACATAAATATTCATATATTGGAAGGCTACATTCGGACACCGGAATGGTTCGGGTCGTTTCGGATAAGTTTTGGA
>NC_041382.1:518447350-518492893 GCF_002162155.2 Triticum dicoccoides | reverse complement strand
TGGAAGAGAGGAGGCAGGCCAAGAGCTGGCGCGCGCCCCCCTAGCCCAAACCGAATTGGACTAGGGCTAGCCCCCCCCCTTTCCTTCCTTCTTCTCCTACTTGGACTAGGAAAGGGGGGAAACCTACTCCTAGTAGGAGTAGGAATCCCCCCTTGGGCGCACCCCTTGAGGCCGGCCCTCCTCCTCCTCCCCTCCTTTATATATGGGGGAGGGGGCACCCCAAAGACACACAAGTTGATCCTTAGCCATGTGCGGTGCCCCCCTCCATAGTTTTCCACCTCAGTCATATAGTCGTAGTGCTTAGGCGAAGCCCCGGTAACTTCATCATCACTGTCAACACACCATCGTGCTGACGGAACTCACCCTCAGCCTCAGCTGGATCAAGAGTACGAGGGACGTCACCGAGCTGAACGTGTGCGGATCACGGAGGTGCCGTGCATTCGGTACTTGATCGGTTGGATCACGAAGATGTTCGACTACATCAACCGCGTTACTAAACGCTTCCGCTTTCGGTCTATGAGGGTACGTATACACACTCTCCCCTCTCGTTGCTATGCATCTCCTAGATAGATCTTGCGTGATCCTAGGAATTTTTTTGAAATACTGTGTTCCCCAACAGTGGCATCTGAGCCAAGTCTATGCGTAGATATTAGGGATTTTTACATCTGTGCCCCTGGTTCCTTAGCCATACTCATTCATCCCCACGCTTTTAACTTTTGCTCACTTTTCCCCACTCCCTTGCCCGAAACCCTCAGAACTAGTCACAAACGATGGATGCCGCCGGGTCAGTGCTTTGACCGTTAACTCTGACGAGTGGGGCTGCTGACTGTCTCGCCCGTTGGACCTGATGACTGGGGTCGCGGCGGATGGTGCCGCGGTTAGCCCGTTGGGCCGTGGTTAGACTTGGGTCGTGCGCGTGCCGCAACCACAGAAGCCTATTATGCATGCACAACATGTCCAGCTAGCCTGCATGCATGCACGTAGCTAGCCTACCTGCATGCACCACCGCCCGCCGCCATGATGCGCTGACCGGCCTCTTTTTCACGTGAGCCGCCACGGACGCCGACCGACCTCATTTTCATGCGAGCCACCATAGACGCAGGGACGGTTGCTGCCACTGGTTCGTATCATCTCCCACGCGTGTCTCCTCGATGTAGAGCATTGTTTCACACTTTTCAATCCACTCGCATCTATTCAACGTGGCAATTAAAACCTGTTGGCAATTAAAGTGGCATATTGATCGACGCAGCACATTTGAACGTAGCAAATCCAAAGCGCGACCGGTGCCATTCCCCTTCCCCTTTCCCTATTTAAACCACCACCCCTCCACCTATTCTCAACACATTCATTTGTGCCGCCCCCTTCTCTTCTTCACCCAAACCAGAGCACTCTCAAAGCGAGGCGAGGATGTAGTACAACGGCCCCACCTTCGAGCTCCCACCGACCATGCCGGAGAGACGGTATCCGGCCGGCGTCGTCGTGGAGAGGACGCTCCGTGTGTGGGCGTTCTCACGCTAGAGGGGTGCAAGGGGGTTTTTCGAGTGGTTCCTCCGTGCGGGCTTCGCCCACCTCCCGGCGGGCTCGTCGGTGATGTTCCGACTGGAGGGACTGCGTCCAAACTCCAGGACTCCGCTGATAGGGCTCACCGTCACCTTCGCCAACAGATTTGATGCTTACTACCTCCTCGGCAAGGTGTTTTGGTGTGGATGCGAATTCATCGCATTCACAACCCACAACATCTTCACAAACTTCGACTGCATCTTCCCCACCCGCGATGGTATGCACAGCCTCCCCTACTACATTAGCCAGGACGGCATGGAGAGGGAGCAGTGAAGACGGTGGTGAAGTCCCGGTCTCGATCGTGAGCTTGTCTTGCCCTAGGGTGTTAGGGCTTTTTATCTTTTATATATTTCTATCTTAATTATGTCACTGGTTGTACCGTGAACTTTTAATCTCTGTCGTGTTATCCCCTAAGAACTTTGTTATGCTTGCTACCCTTATTTGATATGTCGTTGGTTATTAGTGTTTTTGCTTGCTATTTCTATCCTATTTGACATGAGATAAATCGCTAGATGGATATGGTGCCGTACACGAGCCCTTCTGCTAAATCAATCAATGATTGAGTATTCCTCAATGAAAACCAGCAAGTTTTCGCCCATTTAGAGTAGGGTCAAGTTTTCGCACGCGCGGATAATGGAGTAGTTAAAGTGTCAACAAGGAAACTAAAGCTAGAAAAATGAGCCATGTTGATGTTGAAAAGAAGAAGAAGAAATGCTAAAATTTTTTGAATTGTTGGTGGCCCTATTCTGTATATTGTATGAACAAAAACAAGCTGATTTTTGAATAGTTTGTGGACTATGTTATGGTTTAGGATACCCTATGTTTTATGTAAGAAGTATGCTATGGTTGCTACTTTTTATGTTAGGGATCCTTTATGTTATGGATGTATGCTTGCTACGTGAGATATAGGTCGATGGATATGGTGTCGTAGCTGAGCCGTAGAAAAGCTCTCTAGATGGATATGGTGCCATAGCCAAGCCTAGACATGCTCTCTAGATGGATATGCTGGCTAATGGTGCCATTGGACTTTATTTTAGACGTGGTTTCGGATGGATATCATGATCTACATAATTAATTCTGACATGTTCTTAATAAAAAACAAAAACAAAAAATCGTGTATACAATATTTTTCTTGCAACAAAAACTTGTTTATAATACCCGCATGTAAAAAAATTAAAGTGTTGTGCCGTAGGCTATATAAAGAAGGAAATTGCCATGATATGTACAAATAAATTTGACATGTGCAAGTCCAACAATAAATTGATTTACCATCATGCACTATTTTTGTTCGGCATGGCAATAAATGGATTTACCATGGTAATAATCAAGGGAAAAATCAAAGCCAGCGCGTGGGCCTTCGACACTCGACGCAATGAGACAGCCCAACCAGAGCTTAGTTTCAATTTGGGCCCTAGAACTATGGTTTTTTTTCTTCTATGGTTGGTGTTGTCTGACGAAACTGAAGAAACTGAAAGTGTACAAAACTGACGAAACTGACGGGTACCCGAAACTGACATGATCCACAAACTAAGCAACACAGAGCATAGATCACATGATCCACAAATTAAGCAACATAGAGCATAGAGCACATGATCCACAAATTAAGCAACACAGAGCATAGAGCACATGATCCACAAATTTAAGCAAATCGTAGAGCACATGATCCACAAATTTAACCAAATCCTAGAGCACATGACACCACACTAATAACATCTCTAACGAGTGATGACCAGCAAGTAGGAAAATCCTAGAGCAACTACACAAAAATAAAAGGGATAAAATCCTAAAGCTATCAGATTCGCCTGCTTGTTCAATTGAATCATCTGCTTCAAGTTCTTGTTCATCTTCTTTATTTCCCCCTTCAGATCTGCATCCCCAACTGTCGGAGCAGCACTTTCAGAGACCAAATTCGTTGTTGTTGACGGCAGATTGAGCTCCCGGGTTGGGGCCCCATTGAATTGAATCCACTTAATGTAGTCATCCATCCATTCAAAATGTGTGCATTTCTTCACGATCTGAAACAAAAACACAAACCCTAAATCCTGGACCGAAAAAGAATTAAAAGAAAATAGAAAAATAAATCAGAGAAAAATCATGAGATCTAACCTGCCCCTCTAGCTTGCTCTCGCATTTCACGCACTCGCGCCCATAGTTGCCATTCTTGACATCCTTCGGAGTCAACCTTATCAGTGGCGCGCTGCATGGGCAGTCAAGACATCGCTCCATGGGAAGTGAACCATACTGGGTCCACGAGGGGCGGGAGGCTGAAGTGGAGCTCAACATATCACCCAAAGTCACCAAAGAAGAAGAAGCAGAGGACTAGCTCCTCTCGTCGTCGGAGAAGAAGAAGCAGAGGAGGAGTGGCTCCTCTCGTCGCTGCAGAATAAGCACCAGAATAAAGGGGTACCCGAAAAAAGGGGAGGCACAACTAACAAGTCTCGCGGATCACCTCTCGCAGATCACCCCATGATCCAACAATGCAGAGCCGTCCATGTGATCCAACGGCGCGGAGCCTGCTCATAGCCTTCCCTCGGAATTACTTCTAGAAGACCACATCTGAGGGCTGTCGCTTGGCGCTAGGGTATGATCGGACGACTGACGTTCGGAGCTAGGGTTAGGTGAAACCCCGCGGGGTTTAGAGGGGTTTTGAGCTAGTCAACGAGGTTTCAAAGGCTTTGACTGAGCATAAATAATTTAAAAAAATTGAAAAATATGAAACTTCACCGTTCGTCATTTTATAGGACACACTAACGAGGAAAAATACTAAACTTGGTGTATGTACATTTAGAGAGAAAAAACCTAGCTAGGACGATCGAGGTAAAATGAGCACCATTAATTAAAAAATCAAAAAAAAAACATGCGCACAATGTTGTCTTATGTGACATGTTACCAACCAAAAATCATAAACTTTGTCTATGAACATTTTCATGAAAAAACCTTCACACATATGAGCTATCATGTACAACGTTTCATAGAGACCAAGGAGAGGAGGTAGGGTTTCCCTTCGGTTTTTGAATATTTTAAAAAAAATCACCAAAGCTTGATTTCAAAGTGAATAAGAAGGATTTGTACTTAGTTTTCCATTTTCATATGGTAAACGTGTTTTTAAATGGTTTTCCTATTAAAGTATATTTCTTTGAAAAAATGTACAAATAGAAAGATTAATTCAATAAATTGTGATTCTTTGAATCTACACTATATAGATTGATTTGGTGTTAATAAAAAATATTTGGCTCATTTGGAGTAGGTCCAAAAAAACTTGATTACAAATGGGGTTGTTTACCCTAGCTTGGGAGCTCATTTGGAGCACATTTCTCATGACTACAAGTTTTGTAGACGCAAAAGAGATCGAATTGATCACCTAACGTTTATAATAGTTCAGCAAACTGTGCAACTCACACCATAGGGTAATGGACTGAAGTGTTGGTTCAAATTCAAAGTTTGCCTCAGTAGTTCAAATTCAAAGTTTACATATAGAATTATTACACCTTACAAGTTTTCACAGTGCTTCAAATTGACGACAGAATCCTTATTACAGATCTTTAAAGTTCAAAGTTTATGACTTGCATCCAAGTTCAAATTCAAATCTTTGCCTTGCTCCTTGTGTTCCGGGATGGGTTAACCGTCTAGCTTCTAGTTTCCTTGGCTGGGATATTTTGTGCTTTTGAAAGCTTTGTCTTGTTGCTTCTGATCTTCACTTCTGGTGGTGGCGGTTTTGTTGAGCTTTGACTGATCGAGCAAGTGATGACCAGTTGACGGTCATCTGTGGGCTCACTAACTTTAAAGGAACTTCATACAAAATAACTTCCTCCTCTCTTATAGCTTCAAAACCTTCGTAAGCCATCGTTTCAAATTCCGCATCAGATGATGGTTCAACCGAAGTTTTTCCTCTCTAGGTCTTTTCTGTCTTGTACCTCTAATTATCCTAGAGCTGGGTCAAACAAAAATAAGCTTATCCATCGATAAAAAAGAGAACAAATGCAAGAAAATGGAAAGATTGCACACATACCAAGCTGCTACTTCAGTTGCTTCATTCTCTAAACTTGTTGCATTCTCCTCTGCTGATGCATTATCCTCTAAACTTGCTGCATTCTCCTTTGCATTTGCTGCTGCCCATTGTTCCTCTTCTCCAAATGATGCATCAACTGGATTGGTACAACCGCTAGCAATATGCCCTAAGATACCACAACTTTTGCACTTACGCCGTTTTTTACACGACCCTCTTCACCAACTCTTATCCTGTTTTTCCTTGGTCTTCCTGGTGGTCTAGTCAGTACATAAGAATAGAGTTTGAACCCTGGGTCTACTATGTTCCATTGGTCTTTTACCAAGAGTGCAGGCACATTTTCAGCATAAGCATCCCTAAATTTGGCAACGGAGAAATATTCAGAGCAATATTGATCAACTTCACCGTCTTCACCTCCAATAACAGTCATGAGATGTAGGGCATGTATGCACGGCTTCCTGTGGATCTGCCATTGCCTACAGTTGCATTCATTGGTTGCAAGGTTCACTGGATATCTCCATTCCCTATTTTTACTGTCATTGTATGTCACCTCAGCCTCGTATGTCGATGGTCGAATGCATTTCATTCTTAGTCCTCTCGCCTTGGCATGCAATGCCTAATCAGAGATGGGAGCATAAGATGGCCAACATATTGTGTTTCTGCAATTCTTTTACAAAGAGATATCTCTACCATGATCATATGCCTGATCTTATCAAATGCTTGCCACAACAAAAGCCCTTTCACTGACTTGAACTTTGTGTTGAAACACTCAGCGAGGTTATTGGTCACATAATCTACTTTGCAGATTTCATTGAATTTGCTTCTTGACCACAGCTTTCCATGATGTTCATCCATGTACTCCTTCAGCAAATGATTATGAGCATACAACACTCTCAAATGGTGCTCATGCTTCCTCAAGTTGCATGTGTATGATGCTGGCCATAGATTCTCATCATAAACTTTGCCTTTGAATTTATTTTTAGAATTTTGCACTAGGTGTCGCATACATTCCCTATGTTCCACTTCAAGGAATACAATTTCTACTGCAGTTCCTAAACCCTTGCAAGCATCTGTGTGTATAACTAAACCTGAGGGTGTACCTATAATGTTGCACAACTGCTGCAGAAACCAGACCCAACTCTCCTCACTCTCTACCTCCAACACACCAAATGCAACTGGGAATAGCCAGTTGTGTCCATCAACTATAGAAGCTGCTGCTAGCTGGCCTCTCCATCTTCCATTCAAAGCAGTCGCATTGACAGCCAAATAGGGCCTACAACCATTCAGAAACCCCTGCCACCAAGCCTTGAAACTAACAAAAGCCCTCCTGAAGCGCTCCTTCTCCATTGCCTTCCCTTTTAATTTGTACTTAACTGTATGCTTGTCAATCTCTACAACACTCCCTGGACTAGCCGTCTCCGCTTCAACTTTGAAGGTGTAAAGCAACTGAAAACTCCCATTCCATGGACCATTAATCCTACCAAGATCCCTTTCCTTGGCATAGAAAATCTTCATGTATCGTATATTAATCTTGTACTTCTCAAATAGCTTCCCATGGAGTGTTGTTGGACCAATTGTTGGTGTTTCCCTCACCCAATCCAAGATTGCATCTGCCACCCACCTAGTCTTTGCAAGCTTAGATTTTCCCTTTCCCCCTCCCCCTCTAGGTGGGCAAGTGTGCCCGTGTGGGTTGCTTTTTATCCGAAACAAAATGAAAAATGATGTCAAATACAATTAAGAAAGAGTACACATGATCTGAATATAGAATGGATAAATAATCTGATAACAATATTCAATTGTAATACCTGAATCAATTTGCTCTTTCACATAGTGGATGCATGCAACCTCCACCTACACCTATCATAAGGGCAATGAATAGTGAATCTTCTTGGCTCACTCCTATCAACCTCATAAGAGTTTTTAGTGAGAATGCAATATGTAGTGACTGCATTACGATAGTCAACCATCGATTCAAATACGGTTCCTGGAGTAAGGTCGGGATTCTCCCTGTTCCACTCAATTGTTGGCATGTCCTCACCATCATATTCTTGTAAAACTAAGGAGTCGATGTTCTCCTCCCTCTCTTCATCATCAGTGTCATCAAATCTAGCACGGCTGCTAGGCTCCTCTGCATATTCATCTTCCACTGCATGTTGACTGAGGCACTTCCTCATCATCATGTCGAGGCACTTCCTCGTCAGGCTCTGCATCTACTTCTACATCAGGTGTAGAAGGGAGAGGAGAAGTGACAGAATTAGCGACAACCGACATGTTGTGGCTTTCAGAACCACTAGGTTTACTTGGTCTCGACCTACAAGGAGTGCGAGGACGCTCGCTATTAGCAGAGATAGATGATGTCTGAACACCCTTCGGGATACATTGTTTGCGTGCCTGAAGCACATCGATATGGATTTTACCAAAACGGTTGTCATCATTCAAACTAAATAGCAATCCCAGATGCTCATCACAAGTTAATGGGACAAATCTCTGCTCGGTACTGTCAAAATATCTCAGTTCAACAGCATCGGCAGGGCTCCATGGATACTCACAACAGAGTGCCTCGCGAAAATCTCTGAACGGAACGCTGGTTTCTACCACTTTAGGATAGAAAAATCCAGAAATCACACACGTTTTAGTTCCACGCAGCTCGCTAGTTTCCATTCTAACCGCCAGCTGAAAAGCAAGTGCAGGATCAACCAGATTCGATTGAAATAAGATAAAGGGCACAGTTGGGCCAAAAAAATTCAGATAAATTGCACTGATTCACGCCAAAGGTTGTCAAATACAGCCTAATTTATGGATCTCCTAATCAATTTGAGAGGAAAACAATGCTTACCCAGGTGGAATCCATGAATTATCAGCCTCTGATTCGACCCAATCATCTCCACGATCGATGGGCTGGACGGGGTGCCCCCCCGACATTGCTTCCTAATCCTGGATGGGGAGAGAGGGCAGATGCAGCGAAGGCGGCATGACTGCGGCAGAGGTGGCAAGAGTGCGGCGGAGGCGGCACGATGGCGGCACAGGCGACACGACGACGGCGGAGGGGGCGGTGCAGAAGCGACTCAATATGACTCAGGTTACAGTGAGTGTCAGTTTCGCGGCCCCACTAGTTACCACATAACGGTCAAAATGTGGACTCCGCCCTACACGGCCCCACTAGTCAGAGTTAATGGTCCAGCCATTAACCCGACAGAACATCTGCTATGACCAGTTCTGAGGGTTTCAGGCAAGGGAGTGGGGAAAAGTCAGAAAAAGTTAAGAGCGTGGGGATGAATGAGTAGAACTAACGAACCAGGGGAACAGAAATAAAAATCCCTAGATATTATATGCACGAGTAGAACACAAAGAGTTGTGGGCGATAATAGTCATACTGCTTACCAGCATATCATACTTTGATTTGGCGGTATTGTCGGATGAAGCGGCCCAGACCAACATTACATGACCGTGTTCATGAGACTGGTTCTACCGACGTGCTTCGCACACAGGTGGCTAGTGGGTGTCTATTTCTCCAACTTTAGTTGAATCAAGTGTGACTACGCCCGGTCCTTGTTGAAGGTTAAAACAACACACTTGATGAAGATTCGTTGTGGTTTTTGATGCCTAGGTAAGAACGGTTCTTGCCAAGCCCATAGCAGCCACGTAAAACTTGCAACAACAAAGTAGAGGACGTCTAACTTGTTTTTGCAGGGCATGTTGTGATGTGATATGGTCAAGACGTGATTATATAAATTGTTGTATGAGATGATCATGTTTTGTAACAAAGTTATCGGCAACTAGCAAGAGCCATATGGTTGTCGCTTTATTGAATGAAATGCAATTGCCATGTAATTGCTTTACTTTATCACTAAGTGATAACGATAGTCGTAGAAGCAATAGTTGGTGAGACGACAACGATGCTACGATGGAGATCAAGGTGTCAAGCCGGTGACGATGGTGATCACGACGGTGCTTTGGAGATGGAGATCAAAGGCACAAGATGATGATGGCCATATCATATGCATCTTATTTTGCTTAGTACGGCGGTAGCATTATAAGATGATCTCTCACTAAATTTCAAGGTACAAGTGTTCTCCCTGAGTATGCACCATTGCTACAGTTCGTCGTGCCAAGACATCATGTGATGATCGGGTGTGATAAGCTCTACGTTCACATACAACAGGTGCAAGCCAGTTTTGCACACATAGAATACTCGGGTTAAACTTGATGAGCCTAGCATATGCAGATATGGCCTCGAAACACTGAGACGGAAAGGTCGAGAGTGAATCATATAGTAGATATGATCAACATAGTGATGTTCACCATTGAAAACTACTCCATCTCACGTGATGATCGGACATGGTTTAGTTGATATGGATCACGTGATCACTAAGATGATTAGAGGGATGTCTATCTAAGTGGGATTTCTTAAGTAATATGATTAATTGAGCTTTAAGTTATCATGAACTTAGTACCTGATAGTATTTTCCATGTCTATGTTGTTGTAGATAAATGGCCCATGCTACTGTTCCTTTGAATTTTAATGCGTTTCTAGAGAAAGCTAAGTTGAAATATGATGGTAGCAACTACACGGACTGGGTCCGTAACTTGAGGATTATCCTCATTGCTGCACAGAAGAATTACGTCCTGGAAGCACCGCTAGATGCAAAGCCCGCTACAGGAGCTACTCCAGATGTTATGAACGTCTAGCAGAGCAAAGTTGATGACTACTCAATAGTTTAGTGTGCCATGCTTTACGTCTTAGAATCAGGACTTCAACGATGTTTCCCGAGCTCTTCGCAATGCTAGAGGCTGCGGAGGTAGAAATCAAGAAGGAGCATCAAGTGTTGATGGTCAACAAGACCAGTAGTATCAAGAAGAAGGGCAAAGGGAAGAAGGGGAACTTCAAGAAGAACGGCAAGCAAGTTGCTGCTCAAGCAAAGAAGCCCAAGTCTGGACCTAAGCCTGAGACTGAGTGCTTCTACTGCAAAGGGACTGGTCACTGGAAGCGGAATTGCCCCAAGTATTTGGTGGATAAGAAGGATGGCAAAGTGAAAGGTATATTTGATATACATGTTATTGATGTGTACTTTACTAATGCTCGCAGTAGCGCCTGGGTATTTGATACTGGTTCTGTTGCTCATATTTGCAACTCAAAACAGGGGCTGCGGATTAAGCAAAGATTGGCTAAGGACGAGGTGACGATGCGCGTGGGAAATGGTTCCAAAGTCGATGTGATCGCGGTCGGCATGCTACCTCTACAACTACCTTCGGGATTAGTATTTGACCTGAATAATGGTTATTTGGTGCCAGTGTTAAGCATGAACATTATATCAAAATCTTATTTGATGCGAGATGGTTATTCATTTAAATCAGAGAATAATGGTAGTTTTATTTATATGAGTAATATCTTTTATGGTCATGCACCCTTGATGAGTGGTCTATTTTTATTGAATCTCGATAGTAGTGATACACATATTCACAATATTGAAACCAAAAGATATAAGTTTAATAATGATAGTGCAACTTATTTGTGGCCCTGCCGTTTAGGTCATATTGGTGTAAATCGCATGAAGAAACTCCATGCCGATGGGATTTCGGAATCACTTGATTATGAATTACTTGATGCTTGTGAACCATGCCTCATGGGCAAGATGACTAAGACTCCGTTCTCCGGAACAATGGAGCGAACAACAGACTTGTTGGAAATAATACATACTGATGTATGTGATCCGATGAGTGTTCATGCTCGTGGCGGGTATCTATATTTTCTGACCTTCATAGATGATTTAAGCAGATATGGGTATATCTACTTGATGAAACATAAGTCTGAAACATTTGAAAAGTTCAAAGAATTTCAGAGTGAAGTGGAAAATCATCGTAATAAAAGAAAATTAAGTTTCTACAATCTGATCATGGAGGTGAATATTTGAGTTATGAGTTTGGTCCTCATTTGAAACAATGCAGAATAGTTTCGCAACTCACGCCACCTGGAACACCACAGCTTAATGATGTGTTCGAACGTCGCAACCACACTTTATTAGATATGGTGCGATCTATGATGTCTCTTACTGATTTACCGCTATAGTTTTGGGGTTATGCTTTAGAGACGGCCGTATTCACGTTAAATATGGCACCATCGAAATCAGTTGCGACAACACCATATGAACTGTGGTTTGACAAGAAATCCAAGTTGTCATTTCTTAAAGTTTGGGGCTGCGATGCTTATGTGAAAAAGATTCAACCTGATAAGCTCGAAACCAAATCGGAGAAATGTGTCTTAATAGGATACCCAAAGGAGACTGTTGGGTACACCTTCTATCATAGATCCGAAGGCAAGATATTTGTTGCTAAGAATGCATCCTTTCTAGAGAAGGAGTTTCTCTCGAAAGAAGTGAGTGTGTGGAAAGTAGAACTTGATGAGGTAACTGTCCCTTCTCCCTTATTGGGAAGTAGTTCATCACAGAAATCAGTTCCAGTGATTCCTACACCAATTAGTGAGGAATCTAATGATGATGATCATGAAACTTCTGATCAAGTTACTGTTGGGGAATATAGCATTTCAAAAAATTTACCTACGATCACGCGAGATCTATCTCGGAGATGCATAGCAACGAGAGGGGCAGAGTGTGTCTACATACCCTCGTAGAGCGAAAGCGGAAGCGTTTAGTAACACAGTTGATGTAGTTGAATGTCTTTGCGATCCAACCGATCCAACCACCAAGTACCGAATATACGTCCCTCAAATTCTTGATCCTGTTGAGGCCAAGGGAGAGTTCCATCAGCACGACGGCGTGGTGATGGTGATGATGAAGTTACCGACGTAGGGCTTCGCCTAAGCACTACGAAAATATAACCGAGGTGTAAAACCATGGAGGGGGCACTGCACACGGCTAAAGATCAACTTGTGTGTCTATGGGGTGCCCCTGCCTCTGTATATAAAGGAGGGAGATGGAGAGGCAGTCGGTCCTAAGGGGGAGTGTCGGTGTCAAAACCGGCGGATCTCAGGTAGGGGGTCCTGAACTGTGCGTCTAAGGCGGATGGTAACAGGAGGCAGGGAACACGATGTTTTACCCAGGTTCAGGCCCTCTTGATGGAGGTAACACCCTACGTCCTGCTTGATTAATATTGACGATATGGGTAGTACAAGAGTAGATCTACCACGAGATTAGAGAGGCTAAACCCTAGAAGCTAGCCCATGGTATGATTGTCTATCGTCCTACGGACTAAACCCTCCGGTTTATATAGACACCGGAGAGGGCTAGGGTTACACAAGGTCGGTTACAAAGGAGGAGATATACATATCCGTATTGCCTAGCTTGCTTTCCACGCCAAGTAGAGTCCCATCCGGACACGAGACGGAGTCTTCAATCTTGTATCTTCATAGTCCAACAGTCCGGCCAAAGGATATAATCCGGCTGTTCGGAGACCCCCTAATCCAGGACTCCCTCAGTAGCCCCTGAACCAGGCTTCAATGACGATGAGTCCGGTGCGCAGTGTTGTCTTCGGCATTGCAGGGCGGGTTCTTCTTCAACTTTCAAGTGTTTGTAAGCAGTGTCCGGCTCCATAAATGTTGAACCTCTTGGCTTCTGTGCACAATAAGGGCTATTTCCCACGCGTTGAATGAATACAAGGCGCCAGGGTGTTTTTACATTCGCCCCCCTAGCTAGATAAATAAATTGTCTATTAAAGGGATGGGGATTCTTAGATCCAATCCATATCATCCTCCCCCAGCGAGAATTCATCAGAGCGTGCTTCGGAAAGATCCATTCCAGCATGGCCGACCTCCGCAGCTCCTCCTCCCGCCCCCGTAGCCCTAAGCCCGATGATTGGGAGAGGTGTTCAGTCCCACACAGTCGATTAGTCGAGCTGCAGACTAAGGGATTTCTCCCTCCGGCGTACATGGTGCCTGTTCGAGCCGGGCTCGCCACCTACAATGGTGGGGAGCAAGCGGAGAACTTTCCCTGTCCCTCCATGGGGGAACGGGTTTGCCTTCTTCCTTACTTACTAAGGGGACTCAGATTTCCTATTCATTCGTTCCTCCGCGGGCTTCTGGAGTTCTATGGCCTCCAACTACACAATCTCACCCCTGTCTCCATCCTACACATCACCGGCTATGTTGCTCTCTCCGAGTTGTTCCTGGGCTGCGAGGCTCACTTCGAGCTATGGAAAAGGTTGTTTTGCCTTGTCCCTTGCACACAGAGGGAATCACTTTATCAAGTGGGTGGAGCCGAAGTATGGCGCATCGCCGATACCGGATATTTGCCCGGTATCCCGAAGAAGTCGTCCGAAGACTGGCCTTCAGAATGGTTTTATATGTAGGACGTTCCCCTTCCGGACCCTATTCGGCGGGGTCTGCCCGAGTTCAACAATGCTCCTCTGAAGAAGCGCCGAAGTTGGCGCCCACGGAGCCCTCAAGCGGAAGACAACGGAGAAGTCCTCTATCTGATGAACCGGATCAAAGCACTAGCTCGATCCGGATTGACAATAATCGAAGTTATGTCGATTTGCATAATGCGGGGAGTGCAGCCACTCCAATATCGTGGGCACCCCTTGTGGTGTTATAACGGGGCGGATAACGCCACCCGCTGCGGGCGTAAGGGTCCGGACAATGCTGCCGCTCTAGTGAAGATTCTGTCCGAACTGTTCAAGGGCGAGGAAGAGGATTTCACCCGCATCAACCACGGGATGGATTCTCTATGTACAATCCTCCAAGCTGGGTAAGCTATATTTCCTTGCTCCCATTTTTCCCGCATTCTTAGTCGTAAGTATTCACCTTGCCACCTTGCGGCAGGAACTGTGAAAAGCCATAAAGGAGGTCAGCAGACCTTCTCCACAACCATATGACCCTGACCGGGCCATCGATTCCGGACTCAAAGAATATCCGGTTATCTCCGTGGAACTGATAGACCGGCAGTTCTATCAGTTAGGCTGCGACGATGCCCCGGTGGCCATTACGACCGACTATCCCGGACTTCTTCCTGCATCGCAGGTAAGAAAAATCAAAAAGTCCCAACTCCAAAACTAGGATCTCCTTTTAGGCACTTCACCCACCATATACACATGGCATCTTTTACAGGGAATGCATTCGGGACGCCTTGCTGAACCCGCGGCAACTCGCCAACAAGAGGTGCCGAGGCCGGGTAGGCCAAAAAGGAAGGCGGTCAGGACGGAGACGCCGACGCAAAGGTATAAGAAAAACCCTGCTCCGTGGTTGTCATCTTTTTCAAAATGTAATGACGCCCGCGTTTCTTTAACAGAAAGAACGCTCGCCGGAATATGTCCGGCGATGCTGCCAACCAAGCTTCCACCAGTCGGGCGCCAGGACCGGACATAGAGGCGGAAGGCGATATGGGGCAGGCGCCGAATAATCCCCCGACAGTGGATGCGGATAAATTGTTCGCTACAAACTCAGAAGTGGAAAGCGCCATGAATCATAGCCGCCGCCGGGCCGTACTCCACGACGCTTGTTTCTCACCAGAGGCGTTCGACGCCTTCAATTCTGGAGAGGCGTACCTCTGTGCTGCCCAAGATGGTCTAGCCAGAGCCACGGATCAGTATGTAAAGGATGTAGGGGTGAGTAAATCTGATGATTTGTATGTATTAGTAGCCCCTGAGACTTGAAACAGTTAGCGGAACTGATTTAAGGATCATCTATAATGTGCAGGTTCTTACAGACAAGAATACTAGGCTGTCCTAGGAGCTGGAGGAATGCAAGACCCAACTGGGGGCCACTCTTGCCGCATTGCAGGAACAGAAAAAGCCACCCGCTGGTAACATTTACTTTAAAGAATGGTGATTACCATATAGTGTGTGACGTGTCTGCAGATCTAACAATTGATTTTGCAGATGAGTCCGGAGAAAGTCCAGGGGACCAGCATATTATGTGTTGCGTTTCGTAGTAATTTCAACAATTTTCCTACGCACACGCAAGACATGGTGATGCATAGCAACGAGAGGGGAAGAGTGTGATCTACGTACCCTTGTAGATCGACAACGGAAGCGTTAACTTGGTTGATGTAGTCGTACGTCTCCACGGCCCGACCGATCAAGCACCAAAACTACGGCACCTCCGAGTTCTAGCACGCGTTCAGCTCGATGATGATCCCCGGACTCCGATCCAGCAAAGTGTTGGGGAAGAGTTCCGTCAGCACGACGGCGTGGTGACGATCTTGATGTACTACCGTCGCAGGGCTTCGCCTAAGCACCGCTACAATATTATCGAAGACTATGGTGGAAGGGGGCACCGCACACGACTAAGAATATGATCACATGGATCAACTTGTATCTAGAGGTGCCCCCTTGCCCCCGTATATAAAGGAGCAAGGGAGGAGGAGGCCGGCCCTAGGAGGGGGCGCACCAAGTGTGGAGTCCTACTAGGACTCCCTAGTCCTAGTAGGATTCCACCTCCCATATGGAATAGGAAAAGAGGAAGGGAAAAGGAGAAGGAAGGAAGGGGGCGCCCCCCTTCCCTAGTCCAATTCGGACCAGACCAAGGGGAGGGGTGCGGCCACCCTTGAGGCCCTTTTTCTTCTTTCCCGTATGGCCCAATAATGTCCAATACGTATTCCCGTAACTCTCCGGTACTCCAAAAAATACCCGAATCACTCGGAACCTTTCCGATGTCCGAATATAGTCGTACAATATATCGATCTTTACGTCTCGACCATTTCGAGACTCCTCGTCATGTCCCCTATCTCATCCGGGACTCCGAACTCCTTCGGTACATCAAAACTCATAAATTCATAATATAACTGTCATTGAAACCTTAAGCGTGCGGACCCTACGGGTTCGAGAACAATGTAGACATGACCGAGACACGTCTCCAGTCAATAACCAATAGCGGAACCTGGATGCTCATATTGGCTCCCACATATTCTATGAAGATCTTTATCGGTCAGACCGCATAACAACATACGTTGTTCCCTTTGTCATCGGTATGTTACTTGCCCGAGATTCGATCGTCGGTATCTTAACACCTAGTTCAATCTCGTTACCGGCAAGTCTCTTTACTCGTTCCGTAATACATCATCTCACAACTAACTCATTAGTTGCAATGCTTGCAAGGCTTATGTGATGTGCATTACCGAGAGGGCCCAGAGATACCTCTCCGACAATCAGAGTGACAAATCCTAATCTCGAAATACGCCAACCCAACATGTACCTTTGGAGACACCTGTAGAGCTCCTTTATAATCACCCAGTTACGTTGTGACGTTTGGTAGCACACAAAGTGTTCCTCCGGCAAACGGGAGTTGCATAATCTCATAGTCATTGGAACATGTATAAGTCATGAAGAAAGCAATAGCAACATACTAAACGATCGGGTGCTAAGCTAATGGAATGGGTCATGTCAATCACATCATTCTTCTAATGATGTGATCCCGTTAGTCAAATAACAACTCTTTTGTTTATGGTTAGGAAACATAACCATCTTCGATTAATGAGCTAGTCAAGTAGAGGCATACTAGTGACACTTTGTTTGTCTATGTATTCACACAAGTATTATGTTTCCGGTTAATACAATTCTAGCATGAATAATAAACATTTATCATGATATAAGGAAATAAATAATAACTTTATTATTGCCTCTAGGGCATATTTCCTTCAGTCTCCCACTTGCACTAGAGTCAATAATCTAGTTCACATCGCCATGTGATTTAACAGCAATAGTTCACATCACCATGTGATTAACACCCATAGTTCACATCAATATGTGATCAACACCCAAAGGGTTTACTAGAGTCAGTAATCTAGTTCACATCGCTATGTGATTAACACCCAAAGAGTACTAAGGTGTGATCATGTTTTGCTTGTGAGATAATTTTAGTCAACGGGTCTGTCACATTCAGATCCGTAAGTATTTTGCGAATTTCTATGTCAACAATGCTCTGCACGGAGCTACTCTAGCTTATTGCTCCCACTTTCAATATGTATCTAGATCGAGACTTAGAGTCATCCAGATCTGTGTCAAAACTTGCATCGACGTAACTTTTTACGACAAACCTTTTTGTCACCTCCATAATTGAGAAATATTTCCTTATTCCACTAAGGATAATTTTGACCGTTGTCCAGTGATCTACTCTTAGATCACTATTGTACTCCCTTGCTTAACATAGTGTAGGGTATACAATAGATCTGGTACACAGCATGGCATACTTTATAGAACCTATGGCTGAGGCATAGGGAATGACTTTCATTCTATTTCTATCTTCTGCCGTGGTCGGGCTTTGAGTCTTACTCAATTTCACACCTTGCAACACAGGCAAGAACTCTTTCTTTGACTGTTCCATTTTGAACTACTTCAAAATCTTGTCAAGGTATGTACTCATTGAAAAAACTTATCAAGCGTCTTGATCTATCTCTATAGATCTTGATGCTCAATATGTAAGCAGCTTTACCGAGGTCTTTCTTTGGAAAACTCCTTTCAAATATTCCTTTATGCTTTCCAGAAAATTATACATTATTTCCGATCAACAATATGTTGTTCACATATACTTATCAGAAATGTTGTAGTGCTCCCACTCACTTTCTTGTAAATACAGGCTTCACCGTAAGTCTGTATAAAACTATATGCTTTGAGCAACTTATAAAAGCGTATATTCCAACTCCGAGATGCTTGCACCAGTCCATAGATGGATCGTTGGAGCTTGCATATTTTGTTAACACCTTTAGGATTGACAAAACCTTCTGGTTGCATCATATACAACTCTTCTTGAAGAAATCCATTAAGGAATGCAGTTTTGTTTATCCATTTGCCAGATTTCATAAAATGCGGCAATTGCTAACATGATTCGGACAGACTTAAGCATGTATACGAGTGAGAAAATCTCATCGTAGTCAACACCTTGAACTTGTCGAAAACCTTTTGCGACAATTCTAGCTTTGTAGATAGTAACACTACTATCAGCGTCCGTCTTCCTCTTGAAGATCCATTTATTTTCTATGGCTTGCCGATCATCGGGCAAATCCATCAAAGTCCATACTTTCTTCTCATACATGGATCATATCTCAGATTTTATGGCCTCAAACCGTTTCGCGGAATCTGGGCTCATCATCGCTTCCTCATAGTTCGCAAGTTTGTCATGGTCTAGTAACATGACTTCCAGAACAGGATTACTGTACCACTCTGGTGCGGATCTCACTCTGGTTTACCTACGAGATTCGGTAGTAACTTGATCTGAAGTTACATGATCATCATCATTAGCTTCCTCACTAATTGGTGTAGTAGTCGCAGGAACAGATTTTTGTGATGAACTACTTTCCAATAAGGGAGCAGGTATAGTTACCTCATCAAGTTCTACTTTCCTCCCACTCACTTCTTTCGAGAGAAACTCCTTCTCAAGAAAAACTCTGAATTTAGCAACAAAAGTCTTGCCTTCGGATTTGTGATAGAAGGTGTACCCAACAGTCTCCTTTGGGTATCCTATGAAGACATATTTCTCTGATTTGGGTTTGAGCTTATCAGGATGAAACTTTTTCATATAAGCATCACAATCCAAACTTTAAGAAATGACAACTTTGGTTTCTTCCCAAACCACAGTTCAGATTGTGTCATCTCAACGGACTTAGATGGTGCCCTTTTAAACGTGAATGCAGCTGTCTTTAATGCATAACCCCAAAACGATAGTGGTAGATCGATAAAAGACATCATAGATCGCATCATATCTAATAAAGTACGGTTATAATGTTCGGACACACCATTATGCTGTGGTCTTCCAGGTGGCGTGAGTACTAAAACTATTTCACATTGTTTTGACTGAACGCCAAACTCGTAACTCAAATATTTTACCTCTGCGATCATATCGTAGAAACTTTTATTTTCTTGTTACGATGATTCTCCACTTCACTCTGAAATTCTTTGAACTTTTCAAATATTTCAGACTTGTGTTTCATTAAGTAGATATACCCATATCTGCTCAAATCATCTGTGAAGGTCAGAAAATAATGATACCCGCCGCGAGCCTTAACACTCGTCGGATCTCATACATCAGTATGTATTATTTCCAATAAGTCAGTTGCTCGCTCCATAGTTCTGGAGAACGGCGTTTTAGTCATCTTGCCCATGAGGCATGGTTCACAAGCATCAACTGATTCATAATCAAGTGATTCCAAAAACCCATTAGCATGGAGTTTCTTCATGCGCTTTACACCAATATGACCTAAACGGCAGTGCCACAAATAAGTTGCACTATCATTATTAACTTTGCATCTTTTGGTTTCAATATTATGATTATGTGTATCACTACGATCGAGATCCAACGAACTATTTTCATTGGGTGTGTAACCATATAAGGTTTTATTCATGTAAACAGAACAACAATTTGTTCTCTTACTTAAATGAATAACCGTATTACAATAAACATGATCAAATCATATTCATGCTCAACGCAAACACCAAATAACACTTATTCAGGTTCAACACTAATCCCGAAATTATAGGGAGTGTGCGATGATGATCATATCAATCTTGGAACCACTTCCAACACACATCGTCACTTCACCCTTAACTAGTCTCTGTTTATTCTGCAACTCCCGTTTCGAGTTACTAATCTTAGCAACTGAACTAGTATCAAATACTGAGGGGTTGCTATAAACACTAGTAAAGTACACATCAATAACATGTATATCAAATATACTTATGTTCACTTTGCCATCCTTCTTATCCACCAATCACTTGGGGTAGTTCCGCTTCCAGTGACCAGTCCCTTTGCAGTAGAAACACTTAGTCTCAGGCTTAGGACCAGACTTGGGCTTCTTCACTTGAGCAGCAACTTGCTTGCTGTTCTTCTTGAAGTTCCCCTTCTTCCCTCTGACCTTTTCTTGAAACTAGTGGTCTTGTCTACCATCAACACTTGATGTTTTTCTCGATTTCTACCTTCGTCAATTTCCGCATTACGAAGAGCTTGGGAGTCGTTTCCGTTATCCCTTGCATATCATAGTTCATCACGAAGTTCTACTAACTTGGTGATGGTGACTAGAGAATTCTATCAATCACTATCTTATCTGGAAGATTAACTCCCACTTGATTCAAGCGATTGTAGTACTCAGACAATCTGGGCACATGCTCACTAGTTGAGCGATTCTCCTCCATCTTTTAGCTATAGAACTTGTTGGAGACTTCATATCTCTCAACTCGGGTATTTGCTTGAAATATTAACTTCAACTCCTAGAACATCTCATATGCTCCATGATGTTCAAAACGTCTTTGAAGTCCCGATTCTAAGCCATTAAGCATGGTGCACTAAACTATCAAGTAGTCATCATATCGAGCTAGCCAAACGTTCATAACGTCTGCATCTGCTCCTGCAATAGGTCCGTCACCTAGCGGTGCATCAAGGACATAATTCTTCTGTGCAGCAATGAGGATAAACCTCAGATCACGGATCCAATTTGCATCATTGCTACTATCATTTTTCAACACAATTTTCTCTAGGAACATATCAAAAATAAACACAGGGAAGCAACAACGCGAGCTATTGATCTACAACATAATTTGCAAAATACTATCAGGACTAAGTTCATGATAAATTTAAGTTCAATTAATCATATTACTTAAGAACTCCCACTTAGATAGACATCCCTCTAATCCTCTAAGTGATTACGTGATCCAAATCAACTAAACCATGTCCGATCATCAGGTGAGATGGAGTAGTTTCATTGGTGAACATCGCTATGTTGACCATATGTGCTATATGATTCATGCTCAACTTTTCGGTCTCCGTGTTCTGAGGCCATATCTGTATATGCTTGGCTCGTCAAGTATAACCTGAGTATTCTGCGTGTGCAACTGTTTTGCACCCGTTGTATTTGAACGTAGAACCTATCACACCCGATCATCATGTGGTGTCTCAGCACGAAGAACTTTCGCAACGGTGCATACTCAGGGAGAACACTTCTTGATAATTAGTGAGAGATCATCTTATAATGCTACCGTCAATCAAAGCAAGATAAGATGCATAAAAGATAAACATCACATGCAATCAATATAAGTGATATGATATGGCCACCATCATCTTGTGCTTGTGATCTCCATCTTCAAAGCACTGTCATGATCACCATCGTCACCGGCGCGACACCTTGATCTCCATCATAGCATCGTTGTCGTCTCGCCAATCTTATGCTTCCACGACTATCGCTACCGCTTAGTGATAAAGTAAAGCATTACAGCGCGATTGCATTGCATACAATAAAGCGACAACCATATGGCTCCTGCCAGTTGCCGATAACTCGGTTACAAAACATGACCATCTCATACAATAAAATTTAGCATCATGTCTTGACCATATCACATCACAGCATGCCCTGCAAAAACAAGTTAGACGTCCTCTACTTTGTTGTTGCAAGTTTTACGTGGCTGCTACGGGTTTAAGCAAGAACCAATCTTACCTACGCATCAAAACCACAACGATAGTTTGTCAAGTTGGTGATGTTTTAACCTTCGCAAGGACCGGGCGTAGCCCCACTCGGTTCAACTAAAGTTGGAGAAACTGTCACCCGCTAGCCACCTTTGTGCAAAGCACGTCGGGAGAACCGGTCTCGCATAAGCGTACGCGTAATGTCGGTCCGGGCCGCTTCGTCCAACAATACCGCCGAACCAAAGTATGACATGCTGGTAAACAGTATGACTTATATCGCCCACAATTCACTTGTGTTCTACTCGTGCATATAACATCAACACATAAAACCTAGGCTCGGATGCCACTGTTGGGTTTCGTACTAATTTCAACAATTTTCCTACGCACACGCAAGATCATGGTGATGCATAGCAACGAGAGGGGAAGAGTGTGATCTACGTACCCTTGTAGATCGACAACGGAAGCGTTAACTTGGTTGATGTAGTCGTACGTCTCCACGGCCCGACCAATCAAGCACCAAAACTACGACACCTCCGAGTTCTAGCACACGTTTAGCTCGATGACGATCCCCGGACTCCGATCCAGCAAAGTGTTGGGGAAGAGTTTCGTCAGCACGATGGCGTGGTGACGATCTTGATGTACTACCGTCGCAGGGCTTCGCCTAAGCACCGCTACAATATTATCGAGGACTATGGTGGAAGAGGGCACCGCACACGGTTAAGAATATGATCACGTGGATCAACTTGTGTCTAGAGGTGCCCCCTTGCCCCCGTATATAAAGGAGCAAGGGAGGAGGAGGCCGGCCCTACGAGGGGGCGCGCCAAGTGTGGAGTCCTACTAGGACTCCCTAGTCCTAGTAGGATTCCACCTCCCATATGGAATAGGAAAAGAGGAAGGGAAAAGGAGAAGGAAGGAAGGGGGCGCCCCCCTTCCCTAGTCCAATTCGGACCAGACCAAGGGGAGGGGTGCGGCCACCCTTGAGGCCCTTTTTCTTCTTTCCCGTATGGCCCAATAAGGCCCAATACGTATTCCCGTAACTCTCCGGTATTCCAAAAAATACCCGAATCACTCGGAACCTTTCCGATGTCCGAATATAGTCGTCCAATATATCGATCTTTACGTCTCGACCATTTCGAGACTCCTCGTCATGTCCCCGATCTCATCCGGGACTCCGAACGCCTTCGGTACATCAAAACTCATAAACTCATAATATAATTGTCATTGAAACCTTAAGCGTGCGGACCCTACGGGTTCGAGAACAATGTAGACATGACTGAGACACGTCTCCAGTCAATAACCAATAGCGGAACCTGGATGCTCATATTGGCTCCCACATATTCTACGAAGATTTTTATCGGTCAGACTGCATAACAACATACGTTGTTCCCTTTGTCATCGGTATGTTACTTGCCCGAGATTCGATCGTCGGTATCTTAATACCTAGTTCAATCTTGTTACCGGCAAGTCTCTTTACTCGTTCCGTAATACATCATCTCACAACTAACTCATTAGTTGCAATGCTTGCAAGGCTTATGTGATGTGCATTACCGAGAGGGCCCAGAGATACCTCTCCGACAATCGGAGTGACAAATCCTAATCTCGACATACGCCAACCCAACATGTACCTTTGGAGACACCTGTAGAGCTCGTTTATAATCACCCAGTTACGTTGTGACGTTTGGTAGCACACAAAGTGTTCCTCCGGCAAACGGGAGTTGCATAATCTCATAGTCATTGGAACATGTATAAGTCATGAAGAAAGCAATAGCAACATACTAAACGATCGGGTGCTAAGCTAATGGAATGGGTCATGTCAATCATATCATTCTCCTAATGATGTGATCCCGTTAACCAAATAACAACTCTTTTGTTTATGGTTAAGAAACATAACCATCTTCGATTAACGAGCTAGTCAAGTAGAGGCATACTAGTGACACTTTGTTTGTCTATGTATTCACACAAGTATTATGTTTCCGGTTAATACAATTCTAGCATGAATAAAAAACATTTATCATGATATAAGGAAATAAATAATAACTTTATTATTGCCTCTAGGGCATATTTCCTTCATTATGCGACAACTAGAGGCTGGCAAACGCGTGCTGAGTAAGGTTATGCTGGAGAAAAACAGTCTTCAAGATGCCAATGTTAAGCTGAACGTTGAACTAAAAGACGTTCGGGCCAGCTTGTGGACTCCGAGAAGGAGAATAAGCGGCTTCGGCGAGGCATTTTTAGTAAGTGCTTGAACGAATCCTACTAAAGGAGTTCGGCGAAGAAGTCGATTAACAGCGTTATGTCTGTAGGTATGCTGACGGGTCGTCCCGCGGAGGAAATGCCCGGGTCTGCAGGTGATCTTCTGTCCGAGCTGTCACATTTGCACGAACAAGTTCGGCAGGTGATGCAAGGTGTTGCCCAGGCTTTGTGGCCATCTGTCTCCTTGCCAGAGGGCGTTGCAGAGCTTATGGAGAAGCTCAAGGGAGCACGGCGGCGCCTCCGATTATGGAAGATATCGGCCTGTCGACAGGGTGCCAGAGAGGCTTGGGCCATGGTGAAGACTCGGTATACCAAGGCAGACCCAAATCACATAGCCGAGGTCGGACCTGTGGGGCCCGACGGAAAAGAGGTCCCCGTTAGCTTAGTTTATGGGCAAGTAGAATTAGCCGCAAAGTATTCCCAACAGGATTGTAAGCTAGACCGCCTGTTGGACGGTATAGAAGAGGAGTTTAGTCAGTCTGCATGACTATGTAATTAAAGTGACATGTATAATGCCTTCTAGCCGGATTGTAGATCATTTGTCATTGCGGACCTTTTCGCTTCAACCTCCGGGCCCGATAGTCCGAAGTGAATCCGAATACCCGCTCAGTTATATAAGAACTGGGGTATGCATGGAGACCAAGCGTAGGGGTCATTAGTGCTTTATTAGACAAGTGCCCAACTAGTTATGTTATATTACATGGGTAGTAAGAAACATCTTCCGGGGAGAATAGTTCCGTTAAGGGTTCCTTTCCCTGGGTAAGCATGCCCTAAAGTGCATGTCCGGACTGCGATAAGAAACGCAGAAAAAGCATCTGGGGGCAGATATGGATAATAAATAAAAGTCATCTTTTGTTCACCGACCAAATATTCCCTTAAGAACGCTAGCTTTCGGCTTCACCCAGTCTGAGGTACACATCCGGCTGACCCGGCAGTAACAATCGCAGAGGTGCTCCCCTTATGCCCTAGCCAAATTAACGGGAATAGGGCATAAATACAAGAGCCAGGCAACCCAGCTTGGCCAAAACTTAAGTCATATCGATGCATATAATGGTGAAAAAAGGTACATGCGGAAGTATAACACATGTGTTGGGTGTGAGGCCCAGGTAAATAATTTAAGCTTCTGTGAAAGAAGCCCCCAGGTATGGAGAGTGCAGCTAGCGCATATGTAATGTATAATTGAGGCACAAGGTGACCCTTGAAGGCCTAGAGAGATAATAAGAAAAAGAAAGAAAGGGAAACAAGACAGATGATGCATACACAGAAAATGGAGAAAGGGAGGGGACTAACAGAGAGTCCGGTGCTAGGCGTAGAATCTTCGGAGCCTGGCTGCATTCCATGGGTTCGGCTCGAGTCGACTAGTCGATGCATCCCGCAGTCGGTACGCTCCACCGGTCAGAACTTGGTCGATAATGAAGGGACCTTCCCATTTGGGCTCGAGCTTGTTCTTTTTCTTATTCGGCAGGCGTAGAACTAGTTCGCCAACGTTATAAGTTTTGGCCCGTACTTCTCTGCTTTGGTATTATCGAGTCTGTTGCTGGTAAAATGCGGAATGGGCTTTGGCTACGTCGCGCTCTTCCTCCAAGGTGTCCAGACTGTCCTGACGATCGAGCTTGGCTTCTCTTTCTTCGTACATGCTCACTCGAGGTGAGTCATGAATTATGTCACAGGGCAAGACTGCCTCTGCGCCGTACACCATAAAAAACGGTGTATATCCGGTACTACGATTCGGTGTAGTCCGCAGCCCCCAGAGTACGGAGTCGAGCTCCTCTACCCAGTGCGTGTCAGACTCCGTTAAGGAACGTACTAATTGGGGTTTAATGCCGCTCATTATAAGACAGTTTGCTCGTTCGACTTGACCATTGGTTTGTGGGTGATAGACTGAAGCATAATCGAGCTTGATGCCCATTTTGCTGCACCAGAGTTTTACCTCGTCGGTCGTGAAGTTCGTGTCGTTATCAGTGATGATGCTCTAGGGGACGCCGTAGCGGTGTACAACCCTGGATATGAAATCTATCACCGGTCCGGATTCGGCTGTTTTAACCAGTTTAGCCTCTATCCATTTGGTGAATTTATCCACCATGACCAATAAGTATTTTTTCTTGTGGGTTCCCCCTTTAAGGGGTCCAACCATGTCAAGCCCCCAGACCGCGAAGGGCCATGTAATGGGGATTGTTTGGAGGGCGGTGGGTGGCATGTGGCTTTGATTTGCAAAGAGCTGGCAACCGGCGCAACGTTGGACCAAGTCATGTGCATCTGTCCGGGCCGTTGGCCAATAGAATCATGTACGGAAGGCCTTGCTTACAAGAGCCCGGGCTGCGGCGTGATGACCGCCGAGTCTAGCGTGAATTTCTGCCAAAAGATTCCGCCCTTCCTCTTCGGAGGTGCACCTTTGAAGGACTCCGTTAGTGCTTTTCTTGTACAATTCTCCCTCATGGACCCTGTAGGCCTTGGATCGACGCACTATACAGCGTGCCTCATTTTGGTCCTCCGGAAGTTCCTGTCTAGTTAGGTAGGCCAGGAATGGTTCTGTCCACGGGGCAATAATGGCCATTATTTCGTGGGCTGAAGGTGTTATTTCGGTGTTTGAGCCTCTGATTGCGTCAGAGAGTTCGGTATCGGGTATTTTGGCCGGGTCCGGACTGTTGTTACCGGTGTCCCCTTCCCATGCTACGGATGGCTTGAAGAGCCTTTCCAGGAATATGTTGGGAGGGACCGCGTCGCGTTTTGCGCCGATGCGGGTGAGGATATCCGCCGCCTGATTGTTTTCCCGAGCCACATGGTGAAATTCGAGTCCCTCAAACCGAGCTGACATTTTTAGGACGGCATTTTGATAGGCGGCCATCTTCGGATCCTTGGCGTCAAAATCTTCGTTTATTTGGGATATTGCGAGGTTTGAATCCCCACGCACCTCCAGGCGTTGAATGCCCATGGAGACTGCCATCCGAAGACCATGCAACAGAGCTTTGTATTCGGCTGCATTGTTAGAATCTGTGTAGAATATTTGCAGTATGTACCGAACGGTATCTCTGGTTGGGGACGTCAGGACGACGCCAGCCCCTAGACCGGCCAGCATTTTAGAACCGTCGAACGGCATGATCCAATTGGAGTATGCGCCGTACTCTTTAGGGAGTTCGGCCTCCGTCCATTCGGCGATGAAGTTGGCCAGTACTTGCAATTTAATGGCTCGGCGAGGTTTGTATGTTATGTCGAATGGGAGGATCTCAATGGCCCATTTGGCAATCCGGCCCGTAGCGTCACGGTTGTTGATAATATCATTAAGTGGCACTTCCGAGGCTACTGTAATCGAACACTCTTGAAAGTAGTGCCGCAGTTTCTGTGATGCCATGAATACCGCATATGCTATTTTTTGGTAATGCGGGTACCGTGATTTGCATGGAGTGAGGACAGTGGATACATAGTATACTGGCTTTTGAAGAGGGGATTTGTGTCTGTCCGCTTCCCGTTCGACAACGAGCACCGTGCTTACAACTTGATGAGTTGCCGCAATATACAACATCATTGGTTCGCCGATGTTTGCTGCGGCCAGGATCGGGTTGGTTGCAAAAATGGCCTTTATTTCTTCCAATCCAGATGTGGCCGCATCCATCCACTCGAAGTGTTTGGTGCGCCGAAGGAGGCGATAAAGGGGTAGAGCCTTTTCTCCCAAGCGGGAGATAAAGCGGCTTAGAGCCGCCACGCATCCAGTTAGCTTCTGGATTTGTTTGAGGTCTGTTGGGGTAGCCAACTGTGACAACGCTCGGATTTTGGCCGGATTAGCTTCAATACCTCTACTGGAGACAATGAATCCCAGGAGCTTTCCGGCTGGTACGCCGAAAACGCATTTTTTCGGATTGAGCTTGATGTCATATGTTCGGAGGTTGTCGAATGTGAGCCTCAAGTCGTCTATCAAAGAGTCGACATGTTTGGTTTTGATGACCACATCGTCTACGTATGCCTCTACTGTTTTGCCGATTTGTTTCTCCAGACATGTCTGAATCATGCGCTGATATGTTGCACCGGCGTTTTTGACCGTATGGCGTGATGAATGCCGTTGCGGCTTGGTCGGACTCCGCCATCTTGATTTGGTGGTAACCGGAGCATGCGTCGAGGAAACGCAATGACTCGTGTCATGCGGTAGCATCAATGATTTGATTGATGCGTGGGAGGGGGAAAGGATCCTTTGGGAAAGCTTTATTGAGGTCTTTGAAGTCGACACAAATGCGCCAGGATTTGTCCTTCTTTGGTACCATCACCAGGTTTGCTAGCTAGTCCGAGTGTTTTATTTCTTTGATGAATCCGGCCTCCAATAACTTGGCTAGTTCCTCTCCCATGGCCTGTCTCTTAGGTTCAGAGAAATGCCGAAGAGCTTGCTTGACCGGCTTGAATCCCTTTAGGATATTGAGGCTATGCTCGGCCAGCCTGCATGGGATTCCTGGCATGTCTGAGGGATGCCAGGCGAATATGTCTCAGTTCTCACGCAGGAACTCCCGTAGTGCGGCGTCCACAGCGGGGCTTAGCTGTGCCCCGATGGAGGCTATTTTTGTAGGGTCCGTTGGGTGGACTTGAAATTTGACTATTTCATCTGCTGGTTTAAAAGAGGTGGACTTGGATCTCTTGTCGAGTATCACGTCGTCCCTGTCCACTATGGAGCGGAGCGTAGTTAATCCCTTGGCCGAGAGGGCTTCGGATAATGCCTCGAGGGCCAATGCGGCTGTTTTGTTTTCAGCGCGGAGTGCTGTGTCCGGATCGCTGGCGAGAGTGATGATTCCGTTGGGCCCGGGCATTTTGAGCTTCATGTACCCGTAATGTGGTACGGCTTGGAAGATTGTGAATGCCTCCCGTCCTAAAAGGGCGTGATAACCACTGCTGAACGGGGCCACTTGGAATGTAATTTCTTCGGACCTGTAATTATCCGGCGTGCCGAATACCACATCTAGTGTGATTTTTCCAGCACATCATGCTTCCCAACTGGGGATGATTCCTCTAAAGGTTGTGCTACTTTGCTCAATGCGGCTCCGGTCTATTTCCATTTTTTGAAGAGTTTCCTCATAGATGAGGTTTAATCCGCTGCCGCCGTCCATGAGTACTTTGGTGAGTCGAAAGCCGTCCACGATTGGACTGAGGACCAGTGCGGCTGGTGCTCGGGCTGTTCGGAATTTAGGTTCGTCACTGGCATTGAAGGTAATAGCCGTGTCACTCCTAGGATTTATTGCTGCTACGTGGCCGATTTCGGGCATGCTGCGGAGTGTTCGCTTGCGTCTATTATTTGACGCGAAGGTCTCAAAGACCGTTAACACCATATTGTTGTCCACGTGATGGTGCTCTGTGGTATTTGGGAGGAGTAGATCCTCGCCACTTTTGGCCACCTGCCGGAGTATCCAACATGCTCTAAGGCTGTGCGTTGGTATTGCATCCGTTGTACTACGAATTTTGCAGGGTCCATTGAGCGATCCCTCCAGTACGGTTCCTTGCCCCGTAGGGGGCTTTTGCTTTTTGGTAGTTAACCCGGGTGTATTGTGATAATGCACCCTTTTATTTCGGACTGGGTTTGTGTTCAGGGCCGGATTATCCCAAAAGTTTGTTTCAGTTTTCCAGGCACTTTCCATCGCAAAGTACTTTCGTACTATGGACGCCAAGTCAGCGAAGCGTGTTATCTCATGGCGATTTATGGCATTGAGGATTCCCTTGTCCATGCAATTATTGCGGAAAAATAAGATTGCGTCTTCCTCGCGACAGTCCTTAACCTTGTTCATCGCAAGGAGGAATCTGGCCCAGTAGTGATGTACTGTTTCCTGGGGCTCTTGCCTGATGTGGGAAAGATCGCTTATGTTTGGGTGGGTGGGTGGAATTGAATCTGAACCCTCACCTGATCTGGGATCCAGGGGCCGAGGAATTTCCAATTTTGAAAGTTCTGGTTCCGGGGTGTGACCCGATAACCTGGCCCGCTGCCTGACTCTAAGTTCAGGGATTGGGTGTTGTCCTCCAGCGAATGGGCGTCCGGCTCAGAGAGCTCGGGAATCCGTACATAGTTGGTCCTCAAGATGGAGGAAATGTCGCCGCATTGTTCCTCCACCACTTCAATATGATGGGTGACCGGCGAAGAGTTAATCTCCCTTTGATCGGGTTTAAGCCCAATTCGATCATAGTCCGTAGCGACTCCCAGGGCGGTGATGTGATCTAAGAGCTCGTTTAAGGAGGCGAGCTCTATTGGATCCATCTATTCGGCGAGTGGCGATTTGACGTGGAGGCTGTTTTCGATGACCCGACAAGTCATCGTTGGCGCGGCGGCCGAACAGGCGGTCATGATGAAACCGCCTAGCCGGAGAGTTTGGCCGACAGCCAAAGCTCCCTCGACAGTAGTACCGTCTTTAAAGACGAGACGAGACATTCTTCCTTCTGGCGACGGCACAGAGGAACTCCCAATGAAAGCACCAATGTCGGTGTCAAAACCGGGATCTCGGGTAGGGGCTCCCGAACTGTGCGTCTAAGGCGGATGGTAACAGGAGGCAGGGAACACGATGTTTTACCCAGGTTCGGGCCCTCTTGATGGAGGTAAAACCCTACGTCCTGCTTGGTTAATATTGATGATATGGGTAGTACAAGAGTAGATCTACCACGAGATCAGAGAGGCTAAACCCTAGAAGCTAGCCTATGGTACGATTGTCTATCGTCCTACAGACTAAACCCTCCGGTTTATATATGTTGGGGAACGTAGTAATTTCAAAATTTTCCTACGCACACGCAAGATCATGGTGATGCATAGCAACGAGAGGGGAGAGTGTGATCTACATACCCTCGTAGACCGACAGCGGAAGTGTTATGACAACGCGGTTGATGTAGTCGTACGTCTTCACGGCCCGACTGATCAAGCACCGAAACTACGGCACCTCTAAGTTTTAGCACATGTTCAGCTCGGTGACGATCCCCGGACTCCGATCCAGCAAAGTGTCGGGGAAGAGTTCCGTCAGCACGACGGCGTGGTGACGATCTTGATGTTCTACCATCGCAGGGCTTCGCTTAAGCACCGCTACAATATTATCGAGGAGTATGGTGGAAGGGGGCACCGCACACGGCTAAGAAAACGATCATGTGGATCAACTTGTGTGTCTAGGGGTGCCCCCTGCCCCCGTATATAAAGGAGCAAGGGGGAGGCTGGCCAGCCCTAGGGCGCGAAAAGGAGGAGGAGTCCTCCTCCTAGTAGGAGTAGGACTCCCCTCTTTCCTACTCCTACTAGGAGGGGGAAAGGAAGGGGGAGAGGGAGAAGGAAAGGGGGGCGCTGCCCCCCCCCCCTCTCCTAGTCCAATTCGGACCAGAGGGGGAGGGGGCGCGCGGCCCACCCTGGCCGCCCCTCTCTCTCTCCACTAGGGCCCACAAGGCCCATTACTTCTCCCGGGGGTTCCGGTAACCCTCCAGCACTCCGGTTTTCTCCGAAATCACCCGGAACACTTCCGGTGTCCGAATATAGCCGTCCAATATATCAATATTTATGTCTCGACCATTTCGAGACTCCTCGTCATGCCCGTGATCACATCCAGGACTCCTAACTAACTTCGGTACATCAAAACTCGTAAACTCATAATATAACTGTCATCAAAACCTTAAGCGTGCGGACCCTACGAGTTTGAGAACAATGTAGACATGACCGAGACATGTCTCTGGTCAATAACCAATAGCGGAACCTGGATCCTCATATTGGCTCCCACATATTCTACGAAGATCTTTGCCGGTCAGACCGCATAACAACATACGTTGTTCCCTTTGTCATCGGTATGTTACTTGCCCAAGATTCGATCGTTGGTATCTCAATACCTAGTTCAATCTTGTTACCGGCAAGTCTCTTTACTCGTTTCGTAATACATCATCTCGCAACTAACTTATTAGTTGCAATGCTTGCAAGGCTTATGTGATGTGCATTACCGAGAGGGCCCAGAGATACCTCTCCGACAATCGGAGTGACAAATCCTAATCTCGAAATATGCCAACCCAATATTTACCTTTGGAGACACCTGTAGAGCTCCTTTATAATCACCCAGTTACGTTGTGACGTTTGGTAGCACACAAAGTGTTCCTCCGGCAAACGGGAGTTGCATAATCTCATAGTTATAGGAACATGTATAAGTCATGAAGAAAGCAATAGCAACATACTAAACGATCGGGTGCTAAGCTAATGGAATGGGTCATGTCAATCACATCATTCTCCTAATGATGTGATCCCGTTAATCAAATAACAACTCTTTTGTTCATGGTTAGGAAACATAACCATCTTCGATTGACGAGCTAGTCAAGTAGAGGCATACTAGTGACACTCTGTTTGTCTATGTATTCACACATGTATTATGTTTCCGGTTAATACAGTTCTAGCATGAATAATAAACATTTATCATGATATAAGGAAATAAATAATAACTTTATTATTGCCTCTAGGGCATATTTCCTTCAGTCTCCCACTTGCACTAGAGTCAATAATCTAGTTCACATCGTTGTGTGATTCAACACTAATAGTTCACATCACCATGTGATTAACACCCATAGTTCACATAGTCATGTGACCTATACCCAAAGGGTTTACAAGAGTCAGTAATCTAGTTCACATCGTTTATGTGATTAACACCCAAAGAGTACTAAGGTGTGATCATGTTTTGCTTGTGAGATAATTTTAGTCAACGGGTCTGTCACATACAAATCCGTAAGTATTTTTCGAATTATATGTCTACAATGCTCTGCACGGAGCTACTCTGGCTAATTGCTCCCACTTTTAATATGTATCTAGATCGAGACTTAGAGTCATCCAGATCTGTGTCAAAACTTGCACCAACGTAACTTTTTACGACGAACCTTTTGTCACCTCCATAATTGAGAAATATTTCCTTATTCCACTAAGGATAATTTTGACCGCTGTCCAGTGATCTACTCTTAGATCACTATTGTACTCCCTTGCTTAACATAGTGTAGGGTATACAATAGATCTGGTACACAGCATGGCATACTTTATAGAACCTATGGCTGAGGCATAGGGAATGACTTTCATTCTCTTTCTATCTTCTGTCGTGGTCGGGCTTTGAGTCTTCCTCAATTTCACACCTTGTAACACAGCCAAGAACTCTTTCTTTAACTGTTCCATTTTTGAACTACTTCAAAATATTGTCAAGGTATGTATTCATTGAAAAAACTTATCAAGCGTCTTGATCTATCTCTATAGATCTTGATGCTTAATATGTAAGCAGCTTCACCGAGGTCTTTCTTTGAAAAACTTCTTTCAAAACACTCCTTTATGCTTTGTAGAATAATTCTACATTATTTCTGATCAACAATATGTCATTCACGTATACTTATCAGAAATGTTGTAGTGCTCCCACTCACTTTCTTGTAAATACAGGCTTCACCGCAAGTCTGTATAAAACTATATGATTTGATCATCTCATCAAAGCGCATATTCCAACTCCGAGATGCTTGCACCAGTCCATAGATGGATCGCTGGAGCTTGCACATTTTGTTAGCACCTTTAGGATTGACAAAACCTTCTGGTTGTATCATATACAACTCTTCTTTAATAAATCCATTAAGGAATGTAGTTTTGTTTATCCATTTGCCGGATTTCATAAAATGCGGTAATTGCTAACATGATTCGGACAGACTTAAGCATAGATACGAGTGAGAAACTCTCATCGTAGTCAACACCCTGAACTTGTCGAAAACCTTTTTGTGACAATTCTAGCTTTGTAGATAGTAACACCACTATCAGCGTCCGTCTTCCTCTTGAAGATCCATTTAATCTCAATGGCTCGCCGATCATTGGGCAAGTCAATCAAAGTCCATACTTTGTTCTCATACATGGATCTCATCTCAGATTTCATGGCCTCAAGCCATTTCGTGGAATCTGGGCTCATCATCGCTTCCTCATAGTTCGTAGGCTCATCATGGTCAAGTAACATGACCTCCAGAACTGGATTACCGTACCACTCTGGTGCGTATCTCACTCTGGTTTACCTACGAGGTTCGGTAGTAACTTGATCCGAAGTTACATGATCATCATCATTAGCTTCCTCACTAATCGGTCTAGTAGTCACAGGAACAGATTTCTGTGATGAACTACTTTCCAATAAGGGAGCAGGTACAGTTACCTCATCGAGTTCTACTTTCCTCCCACTCACTTCTTTCGAGAGAAACTCCTTCTCTAGAAAGGATCCATTCTCAGCAATGAATAACTTGCCTTCGGATCTGTGATAGAAGGTGTACCCAACAGTCTCCTTTGGGTATCCTATGAAGACATATTTCTCCGATTTGCGTTTGAGCTTATCAGGATGAAACTTTTTCATATAAGCATCACAACCCCAAACTTTAAGAAACGACAACTTTGGTTTCTTGCCAAACCACACTTCAGATTGTGTCGTCTCAACGGACTTAGATGGTGACTTAGATGGTGCCCTTTTAAACGTGAATGCAGTTGTCTTTAATGCATAACCCCAAATCAATGTTGGTAAATCTGTAAGAAACATCATAGATTGCACTATATACAATAAAGTACGGTTATGACGTTCGGACACACCATTACACTGTGGTGTTCCAGGTGGCGTGAGTAGTGAAACTATTTCACATTGTTTTAACTGAAGGCCAAACTCGTAACTCAAATATTTTACTTCTGCGATCATATTGTAGAAACTTTTATTTTTGCTACGATGATTCTCCACTTCACTCTGAAATTCTTTGAACTTTTCAAATGTTTCAGACCTGTGTTTCATCAAGTAGATATACTCATATCTGCTCAAATCATCTGTGAAGATCAGAAAATAATGATACCTGCCGCAAGCCACAATATTCATCGGACCACATACATCAGAATGTATGATTTCCAACAAATATGTTGCTCGCTCCATTGTTCCGGAGAACGGAGTCTTAGTCATCTTGCCCATGAGGCATGGTTCGCAAGCATCAACTGATTCATAATCAAGTGATTCCAAAAGCCCATCAGCATGGAGTTTCTTCATGCGCTTTACACCAATATGACCTAAACGGCAGTGCCACAAGTAAGTTGCACTATCATTATAAACTTTGCATCTTTTGGTTTCAATATTATGAATATGTGTATCACTACGATCGAGATCCAACGAACCATTTTCATTGGGTGTGTAACCATATAAGGTTTTATTCATGTAAACAGAACAACAATTTATTCTCTTACTTAAATGAATAACCGTATTGCAATAAACATGATCAAATCATATTCATGCTCAACGCAAACACTAAATAACACTTATTTAGGTTCAACATTAATCCCGAAAGTATAGGGAGTGTGCGATGATGATCATATCAATCTTGGAACCACTTCCAACACACATCGTCACTTCACCCTTAACTAGTCTCTGTTTATTCTGCAACTCCCGTTTCGAGTTACTAATCTTAACAACTGAACTAGTATCAAATACTGAGGGGTTGCTATAAACACTAGTAAAGTACACATCAATAACATGTATATCAAATATACTTATGTTCACTTTGCCATCCTTCTTATCCGCCAATCACTTGGGGTAGTTCTGCTTCCAGTGACCAGTCCCTTTGCAGTAGAAGCACTTAGTCTCAGGCTTAGGACCAGACTTGGGCTTCTTCACTTGAGCAGCAACTTGCTTGATGTTCTTCTTGAAGTTCCCCTTCTTCCCTCTGCCATTTTCTTGAAACTAGTGGTCTTGTCTACCATCAACACTTGATGTTTTTCTCGATTTCTACCATCGTCAATTTCAGTATTACGAAGAGCTTGGGAATCATTTCCGTTATCCCTTGCATATCATAGTTCATCACGAAGTTCTACTAACTTGGTGATGGTGATTAGAGAATTCTGTCAATCACTATTTTATCTGGAAGATTAACTCCCACTTGATTCAAGCGATTGTAGTACCCAGACAATCTGAGCACATGCTCACTAGTTGAGCGATTCTCCTCCATCTTTTAGCTATAGAACTTGTTGGAGACTTCATATCTCTCAACTCGAGTATTTGCTTGAAATATTAACTTCAACTCCTGGAACATCTCATATGGTCTATGACGTTCAAAACGTCTTTGAAGTCCCGATTCTAAGCCATTAAGCATGGTGCACTAAACTATCAATAGTCATCATATTGAGCTAGCAAAACGTTCATAACGTCTACATCTGCTCCTGCAATAGGTCTGTCACCTAGCGGTGCATCAAGGACATAATTCTTCTGTGCAGCAATGAGGATAAACCTCAGATCACGGATCCAATCCGCATCATTGCTACTAACATCTTACAACACAATTTTCTCTAGGAACATATCAAAATAAGCATATGAAAGCAACAACGCGAGCTATTGATCTACAACATAGATATGCTAATACTACCAAGACTAAGTTCGTGATAAATTAAAGTTCAATTAATCATATTACTTAAGAACTCCCACTAAGATAGACATCCCTCTAATCCTCTAAGTGATCACGTGATCCAAATCAACTAAACCATGTCCGATCATCATGTGAGATGGAGTAGTTTCAATGGTGAACATCACTATGTTGATCATATCTACTATATGATTCATGCTCGACCTTTCGGTCTCCGTGTTCCGAGGCCATATCTGTATATGCTTGGCTCGTCAAGTATAACCTGAGTATTCTGCGTGTGCAACTGTTTTGCACCCGTTGTATTTGAACGCAGAGCCTATCACACCCGATCATCACGTCGTGTCTCAGCACGAAGAACTTTCGCAACGGTGCATACTCAGGGAGAACACTTCTTGATAATTAGTGAGAGATCATCTTAAAATGCTACCGTCAATCAGAGCAAGATAAGATGCATAAAAGATAAACATCACATGCAATCAATATAAGTGATATGATATGGCCATCATCATCTTGTGCTTGTGATCTCCATCTTCGAAGCACCGTCATGATCACCATCGTCACCGGCGCGACACCTTGATCACCATCATAGCATCATTGTCGTCTCGCCAATCTTATGCTTCCACGACTATCGCTACTGCTTAGTGATAAAGTAAAGCATTACAGCGCAATTGCATTGCATACAATAAAGCGACAACCATATGGCTCCTGCCAGTTGCCGATAACTCAGTTACAAAACATGATCATCTCATACAATAAAATTTAGCATCATGTCTTGACCATATCACATCACAGCATGCCCTGCAAAAACAAGTTAGACGTCTTCTACTTTATTGTTGCAAGTTTTACGTGGCTGCTACGGGCTTAAGCAAGAACCAATCTTACCTACGCATCAAAACCACAACGATAGTTTGTCAAGTTGGTGTTGTTTTAACCTTCGCAAGGACCGGGCATAGCCACACTCAGTTCAACTAAAGTTGGAGAAACTGACACCCGCCAGCCACCTGTGTGCAAAGCATGTCGGTAGAACCAGTCTCGCGTAAGCGTACGCGTAATGTCGGTCCGGGCCGCTTCATCCAACAATACCGCCGAACCAAAGTATGACATGCTGGTAAGCAGTATGACTTATATCACCCAGAACTCACTTGTGTTCTACTCGTGCATATAACATCAGAACATTAAACCTAGGCTCTGATACCACTGTTGGGCAACGTAGTAATTTCAAAATTTTCCTACGCACACGCAAGATCATGGTGATGCATAGCAACGAGAGGGGAGAGTGCGATCTACGTACCCTCGTAGACCGACAGCGGAAGTGTTATGACAACGCGGTTGATGTAGTCGTACGTCTTCACGGCCCGAACGATCAAGCACCGAAACTACGGCACCTCCGAGTTTTAGCACACGTTCAGCTCGATGACGATCCCCGGACTCCGATCCAGCAAAGTGTCGGGGAAGAGTTCCGTCAGCACGATGGCGTGGTGACGATCTTCATGTTCTACCGTCGCACGGCTTTGCTTAAGCACCGCTACAATATTATCGAGGAGTATGGTGGAAGGGGGCACCGCACACGGCTAAGAAAACGATCACGTGGATCAACTTGTGTGTCTAGGGATGCCCCCTGCCCCCGTATATAAAGGAGCAAGGGGGAGGCTGGCCGGCCCTAGGGTGCGCCAAGGAGGAGGAGTCCTCCTCCTAGTAGGAGTAGGACTCCCCTCTTTCCTACTCCTACTAGGAGGGGGAAAGGAAGGGGGAGAGGGAGAAGGAAAGGGGTGCGCCGCCCCCCCCCTCTCCTAGTCCAATTCGGACCAGAGGGGGAGGGGGCGCGCGGCCCACCCTGGCCGCCCCTCTCTCTCTCCACTAGGGCCCACAAGGCCCATTACTTCTCCCGGGGGGTTCCGGTAACCCTGCGGCACTCCGGTTTTCTCCAAAATCACCCGGAACACTTCCGGTGTCCGAATATAGCCGTCCAATATATCAATCTTTATGTCTCAACCATTTCGAGACTCCTCATCATGCCCGTGATCACATCCGGGACTCCGAACTAACTTCGGTACATCAAAACTCATAATATAACTGTCATCGAAACCTTAAGCGTGCGGACCCTACGGGTTTGAGAACAATGTAGACATGATCGAGACATGTCTCTGGTCAAAAACCAATAGCGGAACCTGGATGCTCATATTGGCTCCCACATATTCTACGAAGATCTTTGTTGGTCAGACCGCATAACAACATACGTTGTTCCCTTTGTCATCGGTATGTTACTTGCCCAAGATTCGATCGTTGGTATCTCAATACCTAGTTCAATCTCGTTACCGGCAAGTCTCTTTACTCGTTTCGTAATACATCATCTCGCAACTAACTTATTAGGTGCAATGCTTGCAAGGCTTATGTGATGTGCATTACCGAGAGGGCCCTGAGATACCTCTCCGACAATCGGAGTGACAAATCCTAATCTCAAAATATGCCAACCCAATATTTACCTTTGGAGACACCTGTAGAGCTCCTTTATAATCACCCAGTTACGTTGTGACGTTTGGTAGTACACAAAGTGTTCCTCCGGCAAATGGGAGTTGCATAATCTCATAGTTATAGGAACATGTATAAGTCATGAAGAAAGCAATAGCAACATACTAAACGATCGGGTGCTAAGCTAATGGAATGGGTCATGTCAATCACATCATTCTCCTAATGATGTGATCCTGTTAATCAAATAACAACTCTTTTGTTCATGGTTAGGAAACATAACCATCTTCAATTGACGAGCTAGTCAAGTAGAGGCATACTAGTGACACTCTGTTTGTCTATGTATTCACACATGTATTATGTTTCCGGTTAATACAATTCTAGCATGAATAATAAACATTTATCATGATATAAGGAAATAAATAATAACTTTATTAATGCCTCTAGGGCATATTTCCTTCAATATAGACACGGGAGAGGGCTAAGGTTACACAAGGTCGGTTACAAAGGAGGAGATATACATATCCGTATTGCCTAGCTTGCTTTCCACGCCAAGTAGAGTCCCATCCGGACACAAGATGAAGTCTTCAATCTTGTATCCTCATAATCCAACAGTCGGCCAAAGGATATAATCCGGCTATCCGGAGACCCCCTAATCCAGGACTCCCTCAGGGAGCGCCAAGGTGTGGAGTCCTACTAGGGAGTAGCCGGTCCTAAGGGGGAGCGCCAAGGTGTGGAGTCCTACTAGGACTCCCTAGTCCTAGTAGGCTTCCACATCCCACACGGAGTAGGAAAGATGGGAGGGAGAAGGAGAAGGAAAAGGGCAGGCCGACCCCCTTCTCCTAGTCCTAATCCGCCTCCTGCCCAAGGGGGGGGCACTAGCCCCTTGTGGGCTGGTGTGCTTCCCTCTTATGGCCCATAAGGCCCATAACATCTCCCAGGGGGTCCGGTAACCTCCCGGTACTCCAGAAAAATGCCCGAACCACTCGGAACCATTCCGATGTCCAAATGCAACCTTCCAATATATGAATCTTTACCTCTCGACCACTTTGAGACTCCTCGTCATGTCCGTGATCTCATCTGGCACTCCGAACAAACTTAGGTACATCAAATCACATAACTCATAATACAAATCGTCATCGAACATTAAGCGTGCGGACCCTACGGGTTCGAGAACTATGTAGACATGACCGAGACACATCTCCGGTCAATAACCAATAGTGGAACCTAGATGCTCATATTTGTTCCTACATATTCTACAAAGATCTTTATCCGTCAAACCGTATAACAACATACATTGTTCCCTTTGTCATCGGTATGTTACTTGCCCGAGATACGATCGTCGGTATCAACATACCTAGTTCAATCTCGTTATCGGCAAGTCTCTTTACTCGTTCTGTAATGCATCATCCCGTGACTAACTCATTAGTCACATTGCTTGCAAGGCTCATAGTGATGTGCATTACCGAGAGGGCCCAGAGATACCTCTCCGATACATGGAGTGACAAATCCTAATCTCGATCTATGCCAACTCAACAAACACCATCAGAGACACTTGTACAGCATCTTTATAATCACCCAGTTACGTTGTGACGTTTCATAGCACACAAGGCGTTCCTCCGGTATTCGGGAGTTGCACAATCTCATAGTCTGAGGAACATGTATAAGTCATGAAGAAAGCAATAACAATAAACTAAACGATCATAGTGCTAAGCTAACGGATGGGTCTTGTCCATCACATCATTCTCTAATGATGTGATCCCGTTCATCAAATGACAACGCATGTCTATGGCTAGGAAACTTAACCATCTTTGACTAACGAGCTAGTCAAGTAGAGGCATACTAGGGACACTTTGTTTGTGTATGTATTCACACATGTACTAAGTTTCCGGTTAATACAATTCTAGCATGAATAATAAACATTTATCATGATATAAGGAAATATAAATAACAACTTTATTGTTGCCTCTAGGGCATATTTCCTTCAGTCTCCCACTTGCAGAAGAGTCAATAATCTAGATTAACATACCGATGAAAAAAGGGAACAACGTATGTTGTTATGCGGTTTGGCCGATAAAGATCTTCGTAGAATATGTAGGAACCAATATGAGCATCCAGGTTCCGCTATTGGTTATTGACCAGAGATGAGTCTCGGTCATGTCTACATAGTTCTTGAACCCGTAGGGTCCGCATGCTTAACGTTCAACGACGATATATATTATGAGTTATTTGATTTGATGTACCGAAGGTTGTTCGGAGTCCCGGATGTGATCACGGACATGACGAGGAGTCTCGAAATGGTCGAGACTGCTACCTCTAGAGCACTGTGTTGGTTTTCCGTTGAAGAGGAAAGGGTGATGCAGCAAAGTAGTGTAAGTATTTCCCTTAGTTTTTGAGAACCAAGGTATCAATCCAGTAGGAGGCCGCGCACAAGTCCCTCGCACCTACACAAACAAATAAATCCTCGCAACCAACGCGATAAGGGGTTGTCAATCCCTACACAGTCACTTACGAGAGTGAGATCTAGTAGATATGATAAGATAATATTTTTGGTATTTTTATGATAACGATGCAAAGTAAAATAAATGGCAAAGGAAATAACTAAGTATTGGAAGATTAATATGATGGAAGATAGACCCGGGGACCATAGGTTTCACTAGTGGCTTCTCCCAAGAGCATAAGTATTTACGGTGGGTGAACAAATTGTTGTTGAGCAATTGACAGAATTGAGCATAGTTATGAGAATATCTAGGTACGATCATGTATATAGGCATCACATCCGAGACAAGTAGACTGACTCATGCCTGCATCTACTACTATTACTCTACACATTGACCGCTATCCAGCATGCATCTAGAGTATTAAGTTCAAGAGAACAGAGTAACGCTTTAAGCAAGATGACATGATGTAGAGGGATAAACTCATGCAATATGATATAAACCCCATCTTGTTATCCTCGATGGCAACAATACAATACGTGCCTTGCTGCCCCTACTGTCACTGGGAAAGGACACCACAAGATTGAACCCAAAGCTAAGCACTTCTCCCATTGCAAGAAAGATCAATCTAGTAGGCCAAACCAAACTGATAATTCGAAGAGAGTTGCAAAGATAACCAATCATACATAAAAGAATTCAGAGAAGATTTAAATATTGTTCATAGATAAACTTGATCATAAACCCACAATTCATCGATCTCAACAAACACACTGCAAAAGAAGATTACATCGAATAGATCTCCACAAGAGAGGGGGGACTTTGTATTGAGATCCAAAAAGAGAGAAGAAGCCATCTAGCGAATAACTATGGACCCGTAGGTCTGAAGTAGACTACTCACACTTCATCGGAGAGGCTATGGTGTTGATGTAGAAGCCCTCCGTGATCGATACCCCCTCCGGCGGAGCTCCGGAAAAGGCCCCAAGATGGGATCTCGTGGATACAGAAAGTTACGGCGGTGGAATTAGGGTTTTGGCTCCGTATCTGGTAGTTTGGCAGTACGTAGGTATATATAGGAGGAAGGAGTGCGTCGGTGGAGCAACAGGGGGCCCATGAGGGTGGAGGGCACGCCTGGTGTCGGTGTACTAGAGTAGGGGTACCCTAGTATCCCGAACTCGTGCACGGGCAGTTGCAGCGCCCCGCGGCAAGGCTTGCCGGGTGACCGCCAAGACCCTCTATGGTTCCCTTGAAGACCATTCAAGAACAAAGTACTCAAACCAAGACCCCGGCAAGAGGAGCTTGCCGGGAAGGCTGACCAAGGCCCCGGCAAGAGGATCTTGCCGGGAAGAGACAAGACCCCGGCAAGAGGAGCTTGCCGGGAAGACCACTCAAGACATACCAAGAAAGCTTGTCGTGACACGCCCTACGTCCCGGCAAGATCCAGCAAACGACAAGCTTCCGGACGCGACAAGACGACGGCCGCGGCAAGGAGCTTGCCGCGGGAAACCCCCACTTCGTGCCCACGCTCCAGCACACCTGCTAACGTGTCGCTCTAGGACTCTCCCAAGCACACGTGGCAGGAGGCCGTGCAGCTAGGGGTACGTGGTGGCAAGCAGAGATGAAGAGAAGACCATCGTGGCAAACGGTGGCGCTCCTAACGGTCACCTTTTGCACTGTTTAGGAGACTCAGACAGGCATTTAATGCCCTTGTCCCCTGCCGTCAGAGTTAGGTAGGGTGCACTGTATCCACAGTAGCGGTAACTGCACCTACCGCATCCTTTTCCATTTTTACCCTTCTAGTCTACGTTGCCACCTGTGGGTAACCCCTTGAAAGTATAAAAGGAGGCCCAGGCGCAACGTAGAAGGGGTTCGGCCAGTTCAGCTAGCGAGGGGTTCGGCCAGTTCAGCTAGCGAGGGGTTCGGCCAGTTCGGCTCATTCAACACCAGGAACACTCTCACGCTCAGTTCGGCAGCGTCCATCGCTCCTGAGCAAGAATCCAATATACACAAACAAGCAACAGTAGGGTTTTACGCATCCGTGCGGCTCGAAGCTGGGTAAAATCGCCCGCGTGCACTGCCTCGATCCGCTCTTTGTGCGCTCTCCGCCCCCCCACCGAACCGAAAGGGGCCCTGTCCCCATAGGTGTTGGTGGAATCAGCATCGCCCCCGACATCTCTGGCGCGCCAGGTAGGGGGCGTCGAGATTGTGCGAACCCGATCCGGCGTGCACGCAAGCTAAATCTTCATCGTCATGGCTCCTAAGGAGCGGGCGAGCAAAACAACGACGCCAGTGCGGCAACAGAAAAAGCTAAGTCATGCAAAACTTTAGATATTTCCTTTCTATGTAAGGTTATCCGCCTCGGAGATCTTGTTCTTTGTACGGAAAACCTGTGCGCGGAGGAATCAACTCGTAGCTAGTCGCGCCCTTACTTTGTTTCGAGTCCGCTCAACAACTTAAGTGAGCTGCTAGCGCCCTTACTTTGCTTCGAGTCCGCTCAGCAACTTAAGTGAGCCGCTAGCGCCCTTACTTTGTTTCGAGTCCGCTCAACAACTTAAGCAAGCTACAACTAGTTGCGACAAGATTGCTTGTCGGTAGCGACCCCGCCAGCAGGCTGCTGAAGTTCCGCACTCGGCGCTCGCGGCAAGGGTGCCTGCACCGGCAAGTTTCCCTAGAAAGCGTAGGGTGGACGTACAAAGAGGGGTTGAACAGGAAGATAGCATGCGCTATTTATTTGAGATTTCTGCATAGACCTGTATGCCGAGGAGCCTTCTCGGGGCTAGTTGCGCTCCATGTTGCCTCGAGTCCGCTCGGCAACTTGTGCGGTTGCGCTAGAACCAAGAAGGTGAACCTTTCCGGGAGGCGTTGTTCCCGAATAGCCGCTAAGGGCCCGTTCCCTCAAGCGCTACTGGCTGGATCGTACGCACCGGAAAGCATTCCAGCAGGCATAGGGAATATGCAGCAAAAGTCAAAATTCGCAAGCGATCTAAGTGCACTTCGGATGCTAATCACTTGCTATGTTTGGACGCAGTTATGGCCCGGGGGCTGGCAACGCCCTTAGGGCCAATCTCTTCGGCGTCAAGAACAACGAAGTTCTTCGCCATAAGCCTTTCCGGCAACGATCTTGCCGGGAGCCGGTGTCAAGAACGACGAAGTTCTTCGCCATAAGCCTTTCCGGCAACGATCTTGCCGGGAGCCGGTGTCAAGAACGACGAAGTTCCTCGCCATAAGCCTTTCCGGCAACGATCTTGCCGGGAGCCGGTGTCAAGAACGACGAAGTTCTTCGCCATAAGCCTTTCCGACAACGATCTTGCCGGGAGTCGGTGTCAAGAACGACGAAGTTCTTCGCCATAAGCCTTTCCGGCAACGATCTTGCTGGAAGACGGCGTCAAGAACGACGAAGTTCTTCGCCATAAGCCTTTCCGGCAACGATCTTGTCGGAAGCCGGCGTCAAGAACGACGAAGTTCTTCGCCATAAGCCTTTCCGGCAACGATCTTGCCGGAAGCCGGCGTCAAGAACGACGAAGTTCTTCGCCATAAGCCTTTCCGGCAACGATCTTGCCGGGAGCCGGTGTCAAGAACGACGAAGTTCTTTGCCATAAGCCTTTCCGGCAACGATCTTGCCGGGAGCCGGTGTCAAGAACAACGAAGTTCTTCGCCAAAAGCCTTCCTGGCAACGAGATTGCCGGAAGCCAGCATCGAGAACGTCAAAGTTCTCTGCTGAAGATAAAAGCCTTCCTGGCGACCAGCCTGCCGGAAGCCGGCATCGAGAACGTCAAAGTTCTCTGCCGAAGATAAAAGCCTTCCTGGCAACGAGCTTGCCGGAAGCTGGCATCGAGAACGTCAAAGTTCCCTGCCGAAGATAAAAGCCTTCCTGGCAACAAGCCTGCCGGAAGCCGGCATCGAGAACGTCAAAGTTCTCTGCCGAAGATAAAAGCCTTCCTGGCAACGAGCTTGCCGGAAGCCGGCATCGAGAACGTCAAAGTTCCCTGCCGAAGATAAAAGTCTTCCTGGCAACGATCTTGCCGGAAGCCGGCATTGAGAACGTCAAAGTTCTCTGCTGAAGGTAAAAGTCTTCCTGGCAACGAGCTTGCCGGAAGCCGGCATCGAGAACGTCAAAGTTCTCTGCTGAAGATAAA
>NC_041382.1:518436008-518446984 GCF_002162155.2 Triticum dicoccoides | reverse complement strand
CCGGAAGCCGGCATCGAGAACGTCAAAGTTCTCTGCTGAAGGTAAAAGTCTTCCTGGCAACAAGCCTGCTGGAAGCCGGCATCGAGAACGTCAAAGTTCTCTGCTGAAGATAAAAGCCTTCCTGGCAACAAGCCTGCCGGAAGCCGGCATCGAGAACGTCAAAGTTCTCTGCTGAAGATAAAAGTCTTCCTGGCAACGAACTTGCCGGAAGCCGGCATCGAGAACGTCAAAGTTCTCTGCTGAAGGTAAAAGTCTTCCTGGCAACGAGCTTGCCGGAAGCCGGCATCGAGAACGTCAAAGTTCTCTGCTGAAGATAAAAGTCTTCCTGGCAACGAGCCTGCCGGAAGCCGGCATCGAGAACGTCAAAGTTCTTTGCTGAAGATAAAAGCCTTCCCGGCAAGCCAGTATCGCTGGGGGCTGTGAGTGCCAAGAATCGTCCACGGCAAACCAGAGTTGCCGGGGGCTGCAATATCAGATAAGTCTTTCATCCCTCATCATGCATCTTCTTATGGACTGGGGAATGCGAAACCACGTTTCTTCCCGAAAACTGCCGTGCTCCCTCAACTCTAGGCCCTGGGGCTCGTTCTCGGGGCCAAGTTTAGTCGTAGTCGCGGCAACAAATGGATGAAATGAGGAGACCGCACCCACCTCGTTCCTGCCTCCGTCTAAAACGTGAGAAAGGTTGAGCGACGTGGGAAGGCGGCAGGGCCTGTTGCCGGGGGATGAAATGTCTGTCCGAGGGATACCAAGGATTCGCTCCTTGGTGTGGGTTTAGCTCACGAGACAAATAACCCAGCAAGCATCCCCTTTTCATTAAAAAACATCCCACTCAGGTACAGTCCATAGAGGATGAAAAACATGAAAGAGAGGATTACAAATTTTAGATACAGCTAATGCCCGAAGGCTTACAAATTAAAAAGATAAGGTGCCCTTAATCCCTTTCCTGTCCCTCTTTTCAGGAGGCAGGTCAAGGAGGCGAAAAGGGCAAAAGGAGTGCCTAGGCGAGCTACGGGTACCAGAAGACACCAAGAGAACATCCCGGGGCCGTCCGAAGGCTGGACGGCGATGGCGGCGCTGGAAGCGGGGCTCGAAGACGGGGCGGCAGGACGTCAGCATGCTGTCGAGGGCACCACGCCCTCGTACTCCGACCTGACGGCCTTGCCGCCAGCCCTCTTCCCCTTCCGCAGCCTCCCTACGCCAGCCGCCCAAGGAGACGACCCCGGGGAGTTCAAGAAGCCGGCGACACGGATGATGGGGTCGCCGGTGCCGCGCAATGCGGCGTCCGACGCCTAGTCGGACCCGCTGCTCCGCCGCCCGCTGCCCTCATCGTCGTTGTCGCTCCCCTCCTCGTCGCTCTCGCTCGAGGAGGAGCCTTCGCTGTCGGAGGAGCTGTCCACGCAGCACTTCGCCCGAGTGCCGAAGCACCCGAAGGCCTTGACGGAGAGGAGATCGCCCTCCATCAACTTAAAATGGAGGGCAAACCCCTCCGTCAAGCTGTGGATGCGAGCGAACATCTTCCACCCTCGATCAAGATACATCACATTAGGAGCTGGGAATGCAACGCGGACTCGCGTGCCGCTGATCCCACAGCCCCTCATGTGCAGTCTCAGCGTCTCGGGCGGATCCAACTCCATCGCGCGCGCAAACGGAGCTGGAAGCCAGAGGCGACGACGAGGCGCCCGGCGCAGCCTCACGAAGAACTCGCAAGGGTCGTCCCCTATATGGACCGCCGTGGGGGGAGGAGCCGCCGGCGGAGGTGAAGCTGACGCGCCGCCCCATCCGCCTCTTCCCCGAGCGCCTCGACCTCGTCCTCGACCTCGTCCGCGACCTCGCCCCTTCCCTCTTCCCCTTATGGCTAGCTCTGCCACCACGGGCACGGAAGAGGGAGAGATGCGCTGTCTGGCAGCGACCCTCGCCGCCACCGATGAAGGGCCTGGGTTCCCTTTCTCCATGGCAGATGAGAGAAAGGGGACCAGAAGCTGAAGAAAGGAGAAGATGAGAGAGTGCGGGTTTCTGTGCTCCCATCCCGCTCTTTATAAAGGAGCGAGGTAGGGGCTCGGCCGCCCTGCTCAGCGAATCAAGGCACGGGAAGAGGAGGGAGTCAGGGCCAACCCGCTCGCGACGACCCAGTTTCCCACTCCACCGTCTGTGACCCCAAGCGCATGGGAGCCGCGTGGCGGGGATGCAGAACCAAGGCGACAGGTGAGGCGGCCTTGCTCCGCCCCGTGAACGCGGGGAGGGGACGTCCCAAAAATCGCGCGCCGGCCCCATCCAGTAAATGCACCACGCCCCCACACCTACCTCCGTTTAAGGAGGAGGGCGTGAACCGTCCCCATCATCGTGGCCTGACGCATGCTCGGGGGGCTTAGCCCCACGCACGCCTCCCACGATCTCTCCCACGACGCCGCGTTTGACGCGTGCCGTTCTGGGCGTGCGCGGTGGGAGCGGAGAGATATGCAGTGTGACCCAGGCCGCGCGTGCCCGTGCACTGTTTTGCGCCTGGCCCAACAGCGCTCGGCACCGTGTATGGCCCAGGCCCGGGGGCTCCTGTCGGTGTACTAGAGTAGGGGTACCCTAGTATCCCGAACTCGTGCACGGGCAGTTGCAGCGCCCCGCGGCAAGGCTTGCCGGGTGACGCCAAGACCCTCTGTGGTTCCCTTGAAGACCATTCAAGAACAAAGTACTCAAACCAAGACCCCGGCAAGAGGAGCTTGCCGGGAAGGCCGGCCAAGGCCCCGGCAAGAGGATCTTGCCGGGAAGGGACAAGACCCCGGCAAGAGGAGCTTGCCGGGAAGACCACTCAAGGCATACCAAGAAAGCTTGCCGTGACGCGCCCTACGTCCCGGCAAGATCCAGCAAACGACAAGCTTCCGGACGCGACAAGACGACGGCCGCGGCAAGGAGCTTGCCGCGGGAAACCCCCACTTCGTGCCCGCGCTCCAGCACACCTGCTATCGTGTCGCTCTAGGACTCTCCCAAGCACACGTGGCAGGAGGCCGTGCAGCTAGGGGTACGTGGTGGCAAGCGGAGATGAAGAGAAGCCCATCGTGGCAAACGGTGGCGCTCCTAACGGTCACCTTTTGCACTGTTTAGGAGACTCAGACAGGCATTTAATGCCCTTGTCCCCTGCCGTCAGAGTTAGGTAGGGTGCACTGTATCCACAGTAGCGGTAGCTGCACCTACCGCATCCTTTTCCATTTTTACCCTTCTAGTCTACGTTGCCACCTGTGGGTAACCCCTTGAAAGTATAAAAGGAGGCCCAGGCGCAACGTAGAAGGGGTTCGGCCAGTTCAACTAGCGAGGGGTTTGGCCAGTTCAGCTAGCGAGGGGTTCGGCCAGTTTGGCTCATTCAACACCAGGAACACTCTCACGCTCAGTCCGGCAGCGTCCATCGCTCCTGAGCAAGAATCCAATATACACAAACAAGCAGCAGTAGGGTTTTACGCATCCGTGCGGCCTGAAGCTGGGTAAAATCGCCCGCGTGCACTGCCTCGATCCGCTCTTTGTGCGCTCTCCGCCCCCCACCGAACCGAAAGGGGCCCTGTCCCCATAGGTGTTGGTGGAATCAGCATCGCCCCCGACACCTGGGGGTAGGCGCGCCCCCCTACCTCATGCCTTCCTCGCTTTTTTACTATAAACAGTAGGGAAAAACACCCCACTGCAATTTTTATAATCAGAAGACAAGGTCGAGCAGTACAAAGAAACAAGAAAAAAAGACAACAAGGGCTTGAGGGACATGCCTTCCTCATTGATTGCTTGACCTAGGGTCCAAGTCCTCTGGATCATGTTCATTCCGAAAATCACATTCCCGAAGGTTTCATTCCGTTTGGACTCCGTTTGATATTCTTTTTCTGCGAAACCCTAAAATAGGCAAAAAAACAACAATTCTTGGCTGGGCCTCCGGTTAATAGGTTAGTCCCAAAAATAATATAAAAGTGTATAATAAAGCCCAACAATGTCCAAAAAAGAATATAATATAGCATGGAACAATAAAAAATTATAGATACGTTGGAGACGTATCAAGCATCCTCAGGCTTAATTCCTGCTCGTCCTCGAGTAGGTAAATGATAAAAGCAGAATTTTTGATGTGGAATGCTACTTGGCATAATTTCAATGTAATTCTTCTTAATTATGGTATGAATATTCAGATCTGAAAGATTCAAGACAAAAGTTCAATATTGACATAGAAATAATAATATTTAAAGCATACTAACTAAGCAATTATGTCTCTTCAAAATAACATGGCCAAAGAAAGTTATCCCTACAAAATCATATAGTTTGGCTATGCTCTATCTTCACCACACAAAGTATTTAAATCATGCACAACCCTGATGATAAGCCAAGCAATTGTTTCATACTTTGGGTGTTCTCAAACTTTTTCAATCTTCATGCAATACATGAGCGTGAGCCATGGACATAGCACTTTAGGTGGAATAGAATGGTGGTTGTGGAGGAGACAAAAAAGGGGAAGATAGTCTCACATCAACTAGGCGTATCAACGGGCTATGGAGATGCCCATCAATAGATATCAATGTGGGTGAGTAGGGATTGTCATGCAAAAGATGCACTAGAGCTATAAGTATATGAAAGCTCAACAAAAGGAACTAAGTGGGTGTGCATCCAACTCGCTTGCTCACGAAGACCTAGGGCATTTTGAGGAAGCCCATCATTGGAATATACAAGCCAAGTTCTATAATGAAAAATTCCCACTAGTATATGAAAGTGATAACATAGGAGACTCTCTGTTATGAAGATCATGGTGCTACATTGAAGCACAAGTGTGGTAAAAGGATAGTAGCATTGTCCCTTCTCTCTTTTTCTCTCATATTTTTTTATTTTGGCCTTTTCTCTTTTTTTATGGCCTCTTTTTTTCGTCCGGAGTCTCATCCGGCTTGTGGGGGAATCATAGTCTCCATCATCCTTTCTTCACTTGGGACAATGCTCTAAAAATGATGATCATCACACTTTTATTTACTTACAACTCAACAATTACAACTCAATACTTAGAACAAAATATGACTCTATGTGAATGCCTCCGGTGGTGTACCGGGATATGCAATTAATCAAGAGTGACATGTATGAAAGAATTATGAACGGTGGCTTTGACCCAAATACAACGTCAACTACATGATCATGCAAAGCAATATGACAATGATGGAGCATGTCATAGTAAACGGAACGGTGGAAAGTTGCATGGCAATATATCTCGGAATGGCTATGGAAATGCCATGATAGGTAGGTATGGTGGCTATTTTGAGGAAGGTATATGGTGGGTGTATGGTACCGGCGAAAGGTGTGCGGTATTAGAGAGGCTAGCAATGGTGGAAGGAAGAAAAGTGCATATGATCCATGGACTCAACCTTAGTCATAAAGAACTCATATACTTATTGCAAAAATCTACAAGTTATCAAAACAAAGTATTTCGCGCATGCTCCTAGGGGGATAGATTGGTAGGAAAAGACCATCGCTCGTCCCCGGCCGCCATTCATAAGGAAGACAATCAATAAATAAATCATGCTCCGACTTCATCACATAACGGTTCACCATACGTGCATGCTATGGGAATCACAAACTTTAACACAAGTATTTCTCAAATTCACAACTACTCAACTAGCATGACTCTAATATCACCATCTCCATATCTCAAAACAATTATCAAGTATCAAACTTCTCCTAGTATTCAACACACTCATAAGAATTTTTTTATTAATCTTGAATGCCTAACATAATTAAAGCAAATTACCATGCTGTTTTGTAGGACTCTCAAAATAATCTAAGTGAAGCATTAGAGAACAATAGTTTCTATAAAACAAATCCACTGACGTGCTCTAAAAGATATAAGTGAAGCACTAGAGCAAAAACTATATAACTCAAAAGATATAAGTGAAGCACAAAGAGTATTCTAACAATTTCCGAATCATGTGTGTCTCTCTCAAAAGGTGTGTACAACAAGGATGATTGTGGAAAACTAACAAATAAAGACTCAAATAATACAAGACGCTCCAAGCAAAACACATATCATGTGGTAAATAAAATATAGCTCCAAGTAAAGTTACCGATGGAAGTAGACGAAAGAGGGGATGCCTTCCGGGGCATCCCCAAGCTTTGGCTTTTAGGTGTCCTTAGATTATCTTGGGGGTGCCATGGGAATCCCCAAGATTAGGCTCTTGCAACTCCTTGTTCCATAATTCATCAAATCTTTTACCCAAAACTTGAAAACTTCACAACACAAAACTTAAAGTAGAAAATCTCGTGAGCTCCATTAGCTAAAGAAAACAAAACACCACTTCAAGGTAATGTAATGAAATCATTCTTTATTTATATTGGTGTTAAACCTACTGTATTCCAACTTATCTATGGTTTATAAACTATTTTACTTGCCATAGATTCATCAAAATAAGCAAACAACACACGAAAAACAGAATCTATCAAAAACAGAACAGTCTGTAGTAATCTGTAGCTAACGCAAGATTTGGAACCCCAAAAATTCTAAAATAAATTATTGGACGTGAGTAATTTATCTATTAATCATCTTAAAAAAGAATTAACTAAATAGAACTTTCCAAATAAAAATGGCAGCAATTCTCGTGAGCGCTAAAGTTTCTGTTTTTTACAGCAAGATTAAAAAGACTTTCCCCAAGTCTTCCCAACGGTTCTACTTGGCACAAACACTAATTAAACACAAAAACACAACCAAAACATAGGCTAGATAAATTATTTATTACTAAACAGGAGCCAAAAGCAAGGAATAAAAATAAAATTGGGTTGCCTCTCAACAAGCGCTATCGTTTAACGCCCTTAGCTAGGCATAAAAGCGAAGATAGATCTAGGTATTGCCATCTTTGGTAGGCAATCCATAAGTGGCTCTCATAATAGATTCATAAGGTAATTTAATTTTATTTCTAGGGAAGTGTTCCATGCCTTTCCTTAACGGAAATTGGAATCTAATATTCCCTTCCTTCATATCAATAATTGCACCAATCGTTCTAAGGAAAGGTCTACCAAGAATAATAGGACATGAAGGATTGCAATCTATGTCAAGAACAATAAAATCTACGGGCACATAATTCCTATTTGCAACAATAAGAACATCATTAATTCTTCCCATAGATTTCTTAATAGTTGAATCCGCAAGGTGCAAGTTTAAAGAGCAATCATCAAAATCACAGAAACCTAGCAAATCACACAAAGTCTTTGGAATCGAGGAAACACTAGCACCCAAATCACATAAAGCATAGCATTCATAATCTTTAATTTTAATTTTAATAGTAGGTTCCCACTCATCATAAAGTTTTCTGGGAATAGAAACTTCCAACTCAAGTTTTTCTTCATAAGATTCCATCAAAGCATCAACGATATTTTTAGTAAAAGCTTTATTTTGACTATAAGCATGAGGAGAATTTAGCACGGGTTGCAACAAGGAAATACTATCTATCAAAGAGAAATTATCATAATTAAATTCCTTGAAATCCAAAATAGTGGGTTCATTAATAATATTTAAAGTTTTGACTTCTTCAATCCCACTTTTAACAATTTTAGCATCAAGATCTAAAGGCTCCGAATTTTTGGAACGCCGTCTAGGTAAAGGTGGATCATATTCAGTCCCATAATTATCAAGATTCATATCGCAAAACAAATATTTAATAGGGGACATATCAATAACTTTTAGATCTTCATCTTTATTATCATGGAAACTAGAAGAACACGCTTTTATAAAGCAATCTTTCTTAGCACGCATCCTAGCGGTTCTTTCTTTGCACTCATCAATGGAAATTATCATGGCTTTGAGAGACTCATTGGTATCATGCTTAGGTGAAATAGATATAAGTTTCAAAGAATCAACATCAAGAGAAATTCTATCAACCTTCCTAGCCAACTCATCAATCTTAAGCAATTTTTCTTCAATCAAAGCAATGGAATTCTTGTGTGAAGTAATAAATTCTTTAATATTAGATTCAAAATCAGAGGGCATCTTATTATAATTTGCATAAGAATTGTTGTAGGAATTACCATACTTATTAGAGGAATTACTAGGATACGACCTAGGATTAAAGTTTCCTCTATACCCGTTGTTACCAAAATTATTCCTACCAACAAAATTCACATCCATGGATTCATTATTATTCTCAATCAAAGTAGACAAAGGCATATCATTAGGATCAGAAGAAACACTTTTATTAGCAAATAATTTCATAAGTTCATCCATCTTTCCACTCAAAACATTAATTTCTCATATCGCATGCACTTTCTTATTAGTAGATCTTTCAGTGTGCCATTGAGAATAATTAACCATAATATTATCTAGGAGTTTAGTAGATTCTCCTAAAGTGATTTCCATAAAAGTGCCTCCCGCAACCAAATCTAAAAGATTTCTAGAAGCAAAATTCAATCCAGCATAAATTTTTTGTATAATCATCCACAAATTCAAACCATGTGTAGGGCAATTGCGTATCATTAATTTCATCCTCTCCCAAGCTTGTGCAACATGTTCATGATCAAGTTGCTTAAAATTCATAATATCATTTCTAAGAGAGATGATCTTAGCGGGAGGAAAATATTTAGAGATAAAAACATCTTTGCACTTATTCCACGAATCAATACACTTTCTAGGCAAAGACGAAAACCAAGCTTTAGCACGATCTCTAAGCAAAAAAGAAAATAGCTTCAATTTAGCAATGTCATTATCCACATCTTTCTTCTTTTGCATATCACATAAATCAACGAAGCTATTCAGATGGGTAGCGGCATCTTCACTAGGAAGGCCGGCGAATTGATCTTTCATGACAAGATTCAACAAAGCAACATTGATTTCACAAAATTCAGTATCAGTAAGAGGAGCAATCGGAGTGCTAAGGAAATCATTGTTGTTGGTATTGGTGAAGTCACACAATTTAGTATTATCTTGAGCCATCGTGACAAGCAAGCAATTCAACACACAAGCAAACAAGAAACGGGCAAAAAGAGGAAAACAAGAAAGAGAGGGAGGATGGAGAGAGAGGGCGAATAAAACGGCAAGGGTGAAGTGGGCGAGAGGAAAACGAGAGGCAAATGGCAAATAATGTAATGCGGGAGATAAGGGTTTGTGATGGGTACTTGGTATGTCTTGACTTGCAACGGCGCCACAAGTGACTCATTGTCGGGAGTCAAATCTTGACTTGTCTTGCGCGAACCTCCCCGACAACGGCACGAGAAATCCTTCTTGCTACCTCTTGAGCACTGCGTTGGTTTTCCCTTAAAGAGGAAAGGGTGATGCATCAAAGTAGCGTAAGTATTTCCCTCAGTTTTTGAGAACCAAGGTATCAATCCAGTAGGAGGCCGTGCACAAGTCCCTCGCACCTACACAAACAAATAAATCCTCGCAACCAACGCGATAAGGGGTTGTCAATCCCTACACGGTCACTTACAAGAGTGAGATCTGGTATATATGATAAGATAATATTTTTGGTATTTTTATGATAAAGATGCAAAGTAAAATAAATGGCAAAGGAAATAACTAAGTATTGGAAGATTAATATGATGGAAGATAGACCCGGGGGCCATAGATTTCACTAGTGGCTTCTCTCAAGAGCATAAGTATTTACGGTGGGTGAACAAATTACTGTTGAGCAATTGACAGAATTGAGCATAGTTATGAGAATATCTAGGTACGATCATGTATATAGGCATCACGTCCGAGACAAGTAGACCGACTCTTGCCTGCATCTACTACTATTACTCCACACATCGACCGCTATCCAGCATGCGTCTAGAGTATTAAGTTCAAGAGAACAGAGTAACGCTTTAAGCAAGATGACATGATGTAGAGAGATAAACTCATGGAATATGATATAAACCCCATCTTGTTATCCTCAATGGCAACAATAAAATACGTGCCTTGTTGCCCCTACTGTCACTGGGAAAGGACACCGCAAGATTGAACCCAAAGCTAAGCACTTCTCCCATTGCAAGAAAGATCAATCTAGTAGGCCAAACCAAACTGATAATTCGAAGAGACTTGCAAAGATAACCAATCATACATAAAAGAATTCAGAGAAGATTCAAATATTGTTCATAGATAAACTTGATCATAAACCCACAATTCATCGATCTCAACAAACACACCGCAAAAGAAGATTACATCGAATAGATCTCCACAAGAGAGGGGGAGAACTTTGTATTGAGATCCAAAAAGAGAGAAGAAGCCATCTAGCTAATAACTATGGACCCGTAGGTCTGAAGTAAACTACTCACACTTCATCGGAGAGGCTATGGTGTTGATGTAGAAGCCCTCCGTGATCGATACCCCCTCCGACGGAGCTCCGGAAAAGGCCCCAAGATGGGATCTCGTGGATATAGAAAGTTACGACGGTGGAATTAGGGTTTTGGCTCCGTATCTGGTAGTTTGGGAGTACGTAGGTATATATAGGAGGAAGGGGTACGTCGGTGGAGCAACAGGGGGCCCACGTGGTTGGAGGGCATGCCTAGGGGGGATAGGCGCGCCCCCCTACCTCGTGTCTTCCTTGTTTTTTTACTGTAAACAGTAGGGCAAAACACCCCAATGCAATTTTTATAATCAGAAGACAAGGTCCAGCAGTACAAAGAAACAAGAAAAAAAGACAACAAGGGCTTGAGGGACGTGCCTTCCTCATTGATTGCTTGAAGTAGGGTCCAGGTCCTCTGGATCATGTTCGTTCCGAAAATCACATTCCCGAAGGTTTCATTCCGTTTGGACTCCGTTTGATATTCTTTTTCTGCGAAACCCTAAAATAGGCAAAAAAAATAGCAATTCTGGGCTGGGCCTCCGGTTAATAGGTTAGTCCCAAAAATAATATAAAAGTGTATAATAAAGCCCAATAATGTCCAAAACAGAATATAATATAGCATGGAACAATCAAAAATTATAGATACGTTGGAGACGTATCAGAGACATAAAGATTCATATATTGGAAGGCTACATTCGGACACCAGAATGGTTCGGATCATTTCGGAGTACCAGG
>NC_041382.1:518404635-518435793 GCF_002162155.2 Triticum dicoccoides | reverse complement strand
TAGTAGTGGAAGAGAGGAGGCAGACCAAGAGGTGGCGCGCGCCCCCCTAGCCCAAGCCAAATTGGACCAGGGTTAGGGGGCCGACCCCCCTTTCCTTCTCTTCTTCCTCTCCTTCCTTCTTCTCCTACTTGGACTAGGAAAGGAGGGAAACCTACTCCTACTAGGAGTAGGAATCCCCCCCTTGGGCGCGCCCCTTGAGGCCGGCCCTCCTCCTCCTCCCCTCCTTTATATACGGGGGAGGGGGCACCCCATAGACACACAAATTGATCTTTAGCCGTGTGCAGTGCCCCCCTCCACAGTTTTCCACCTCAGTCATATTGTCGTAGTGCTTAGACGAAGCCCTGCGTAGGTAACTTCATAATCACCGTAAACACACTGTCGTGCTGATGGAACTCTCCCTCGGCCTCAGCTGGATCAAGAGTACGAGGGACGTCACTGAGCTGAACGTATGCAGATCGCGGAGGTGTCGTGCGTTCGGTACTTGATTGGTTGGATCGTGAAGACGTTCGACTACATCAACCGCGTTACTAAACGCTTCTGCTTTCGGTCTACGAGAGTACGTAGACACACTCTTCCCTCTCGTTGCTATGCATCTCCTTGATAGATCTTGCGTGATCGTAGGAATTTTTTTGAAATACTGCGTTCCCCAATAGTTAGTAATGGCGTTAGGGTTTGATCAGGAGACGATCTCTCGCTATGCTGGTCGCTCTGCCCCTTTTATAGGTGCCTCGGGCCTCTTCCCCGAAAATATGAGCAGGGAAAGGGCTACCACAAGGCGGCAATTCGAAAGGCGACGAGCACTGGTGCTTATGCTGGCAAATGATGGTCTTTACCTGCCAAAGGTGTTATCCTTGACGCGCCAGGGGCTCCACGATGACCTCCGTCCTGCCGCGCCACCGTCTTGGCCTTCTTTCACCAAAGAGAAAATCTTCGGGACTTGCTTTTGGGGCAGGTAGGCGCAGCTGCTCCCTTAGCACCAAAGGGAAAACTGTCCTGGCCATGCAGGTTGACGCCTGCCTGGACGACGTCATCCACGTGATGGGCACATGACTCGCGCCGCATGGGCTCCTCGGGAGGTCTCGCGGGGAGGCGCCTCACGAGGCTGCTCACAATGATGGTAGTCTTGATGAAATCCTTGATCGGCGAAGTCCCTCGCGGAGCAGGGCCCTCGGGAGGCTGCTGGCTTCGCGGCGCCCGCTGGCGGACTGCCTTCTTGAGTTGGGCCAAGAGGCCCTTTTTGGATCGTAGGCACATGACCCGTGATATCCTGGTTCACACTGGACCGACAGAAAGTAATACCAGTCCAGTTAATACCTGGCTGATTATTTCGGATTTATCTCCGCAGAGATGCTATTTTCTGGCTAACACAGCGGTGGCAAAAAAGGAATTTCATAACTGTCTAGACGGCATGGCACTGAGCGGCGCCAGACACTGAGACAGCGGCACATCGCGAGGTCGGCTCCAATGTCCAGTTCGGCTAATTTTCGTGCTTTGACCCTTTTCTGAAACCTATTCGAGATTTGACCCTACTTTGAATTTTTTTCGAGATCTGACTCTTTTGCTACCGCCAGGGATCATGGCGGTAGGGTATAACAGCCTACCGCCAAGGTCCCTGGCGGTAGGGTTGCATGCCCTACCGTCAAAAACCTTCTAAGTATTGACCACAATGCGTGCTCGTGCCTACCGCCAAGCACCTTGGCGGTAGGGTTGTGCAGGCTACCACCAGCCCGGTTGGCGGCAGCGATGTTTTCTACCGCCAAAGTCCCTGGCGGTAGGCTGTTAGACCCTATCGTCATGGACTCTGACGGTAGCAAAAGGATTAGATCTTGAAAAAAATCAAACTAGGATCAAATCTTGAATAGGTTTAAAAAAAAGTCAAAACACGAAATTTAGCCTCCAGTTCAGCCAAGGCGTGTTGCAACCTGGAATATGGAGGCAGCGATCGGATATGCGCGTATAGCAAAGTCCGTGCGCGTGACCAGCACGTCTGAATCGCACTCCCCACGATCACAGGTCCACACCTACCGTCCTCGGCGGAGACGCGCTGCGTTCTGTAGGTTCGAACCTGTCCACTTCCCTTGGCCACCGGCGTCATGGTCAGTGGATTCTCCGACGTGCGAGTTAAGTACACCGATCGCTTCGGATCACAAAACTGGATCAGATAATCCGGAAAATACGACATACTAGTAAAGTGTGTACGACAGCTGCACGTAGAAGAATGTGCGGGGAAATGAATCTTTCAGTGGAGCACCGAGAAAACTGAGAAGTCAAAGGCAGATAGTACAACAATGGCGACAGGCGCTTCGTGGAGCTAGAGATAGGGATATAACCACATGGTAGCATGCCGGTACGCGTTTTTTCTCTTCCTGGCAGCCGAGAGCATGTACGCACGCAGCCGTCCAACTTGCGTAGGCATACGGGTATAGTACGACGTATGGCCTCGCTCGCCGGGCAGTCAAAATGGAAAATGGATGCATTAAAACACCCACCGCCAACCTTCCCGCCGCACCTTCCTTTGCTTTCTGGATCTCTTCCGTCCCCGATGGATCATCGATGAATTAATTTAAGAACCCCAAAAGGATCTTCCGTCCTCGCGAGTCAACCACTGCAACTGTCCGTGTCTCCTACGTACTCCGAGCTGGAGCCCCGAGTGGACAAGTAAACAATGAACACGGCGTTGACTCCTGAGGACACGTCGGGAAAGTTGGCCTAATCGCACGTCTCGCCGAATTAGGCCATGTACAATGAAAGATGCTTAGAGAGATGCTTAAAAAAATAAACCGAATTTTTCTGAAACACCGGTGCCTATTTCTACAGAAAAGACACTTAATTAAGTGTCTATCCTGTACAAATAAACACTGGTGCTTAAGAAAAAATTAATTTATTTTTCTAAACACCTCCCTAAACATCTCCTATTATACAAGGCCTTAGGCTTAAAGCCAGCCAGCGAAAGGAGAAGGCAAAAGCCGATGATTTCCTCCCTCGTCTCGTCGTGCGATTTTTCTGCATGTGATTGCCAACTGGGCAGCTAGTGCCGCTTTAGTTGGGTTTGGGTGCTCGCCACGCACGGCAGGCACCTCGTGGAGATCCATCTCACAATTCTTTCTTTACTCCTGAGCTGGCCACACCATGTGTCGCCCCGATCCCTCTTTGCAGCGGAAAATCCTTGTGAAACCAGCTCTTGTTTACACGGCACGACTGGATCGAGTGCTATTTCTTTGCATCAGTGCTCGGTTTGTTTGTTCAATCAAGCATAGTAGTACGAGACATGATCCTGGATGGGTCAAATCCAACAGAGGCTTCCTTACTGCTTTACTCTAGCGCCAACGTGGACATGTCTCATTAGGCTTATCCTCTATAATGGGCACTTATGTTGCTTTCAAACTACGGCCTACCGGTGTGTGCCATCACTAGTGTATTCCGGGCAACGACAATCTTGAATCATTAGCATGATGGAGCGTGTTCCCTGGGTGATAATAAGCCATGAGCAAATGCACATGTGTTCATGCAAGTTCTACTAGTACGTACTACTAGGAAGTGTAGTATACTATGGATAAACTATAACCAAGTCCATCTTTGGGAAATTGGTACCCCGATTAGAATAGGTTTTGCGATTTGGAATCGTTTGATATCCCCATGTGTGTGCAAATTCTGAGAAGATTTGACAGAGATGCATAGGGGTATGGCCATGGATATGCATGCCGGTTGCATGAAGTTGGAAGATCATCAGCACACAACTCCTTTGCTTCACATCTCTTGTGAGTCAAGACCAATTCCAATGATTTGCGCACACGATCGACCATATAATTTTCTGTCAACAATCTCCATTTGCTTCTGTCAAAACTCTCTACCAATGTACTGTACATATTATTTTTCTTCTTCTCTCCACCAATCAATTCTTGTGTTTCTCTATCAAAACTTACATTAAAAAAACAAAATAATAAACATGAAAGAAAAGAAAAAAAGGAATTATCCCCTGTTCCGAGCTTGCAAGCCGTTCGTTTAGCTTGGTCAGAACGGCATGATGTGGGCGGTCTTGGAATCGTATCCGGCGAGGCAGCTCTTGGCGTTCACCTTGTAAATCTTGAGCAGCTCCAGCGCCATCTGCCTCGCCGCCGCCGAGCACCCGCTCTGCAGCAGCAGGATCAGCCTCGTCAGCCCGCCCTCCGACGCCGCTGCGGCCTCCGCGGCCCTGCGGTCCTTGTACTTGTGGCACACCGCCCAGAGCACGGCCACCGCGGCCTCCGCGCCGTCGCGCCCGGACTTCATCATCTTGTCGAGCACGGCGGGAACCGTCTGCTCCGCGTCCTTGCACAGCGCCGCCCGGCCCTCGGCGCAGCCCACAGCGGACTCGAGGATCCGGAGGGCTTTCGCTGACGAACTAGGCTCCGTCGTGGCCTGGAGCGCGCGCGCCGCGGCCGGGACAGCGCCGAGGCGCACCATGTCCGCGCGCGCCGCGCGCCGCGACCCTGCGATGGCCGCAAGGCAGCTGAGACCGGTGTCCATGGCCTTCTTGTCAAGGCCGCCCTTCTCGTCGACGGGCCCGACGAGCCGTACCAGCTCGGCAACCAGCTCGGACGATTCGGCCACAGCCACCTTCGCCTCGGCGCCGGCATTGGCGAGCAAGAACTCCACGAGCCTCGCCGCGTCAATTCTGGCCTCCAAGCAGCTCCCGCCCCGCAGGACGCGGGCCAGCGACGCCGCCGATGCCGCCGCGTCCACGGCGAGGCCGGCGGCTACCCGCCTCTTGTTCGCGTCCTCGATGCCATCCAGCGCCACGATCGCGGCGAGAACCCGCACGGCCGCCTCCGCACCCGCGACGCTTATTTGCTCACCCTTCCGTCTAAGCACGGACGCGACGGTCTCCGCGGCGGAGCCGGCGCCCACGAGCGCGTTCTTCTCGAACTCGTCGACGTCGTCGTCGGAGAGATAGGCCGCGAGCTCGCGGAGTGCGGCGGAGGGGTCGGCGCCGGAGGAGGCGACCTGGCGGACGAGCGCCGCGGGGGAGGGGCCGGCAAAGAACGCCGCCGATCCGGCGACGGGGGAGCAGGAGGCGGCGGAGGCGGACCAGTGGGAGATGAGGCTGCGGAGGGTGAGGTTGGGCGTGAGGTCCGTGGACGGGAGCGGGAGCATGGTGGCCGGGCAGGTGGTGTTGCCGGAGTCGAGCCACCGCTGGATGGAGGCGCGGTCGTAGGTGACGCCGGTGCAGAGGCTGACCGGCGAGCGCATGACGTCGAGCGAGATCGGGCAGCGGAAGAAGCTGGGGATCTTGACCTCCAGCCCCTGGTGCTGGGGCGGGAGCCTCATGCCGGTGGTGGTCTTCTCCTTCCTCACCATGGCGAGCTGCGCTGCTCCGTTCTTGCGGGGAGGTAGAAGCGGCAGCAGTTGGGAGAGAGGCTGCGGGGAGGTGGGGTTGTGGTATATGAACGAGCCGAGGTGGTGGTGGACTGGTGTTTGCGCCGAGCCCCCTGGTCTTCCGCGCTCGTGCAGAACGCTCCCTGCCCGACTCGGGTTTTTCCAAGGGAGCTTCACGTCTGCAAACCTTTTATGGAAAATATTCAAGCAACCGCTGGAATACGTAGTGCGCGCCCTGCTTGGTTCCTATCCGTATAGGACCACGGATCGTGAGGAATCCGCGTGTCCCCACGTATTGTAAAAGCCTGCAATAATTAGAGATCATTGCCTTATATCAGAAAATTGTATGGTATTTTTACAGGATTAATTACTTTCTTTCTTTTTGAGAAGGATTACTTACTTTCTCAAATCAGAGGGTGTATTGTTTTTCATAAAATCTTTTCTTTTGAGAATCAGTTTTCCTAACATCGGGGTTCAAATAATCGTCGTTAAATCCTATTAAAAAAATGCCAACGAGGGTTAACTCTTGGGTTGGTCTCATTTTTTAAAGCCCCTTCAGAGACAATCTCCGAGCTAGCACACTCGGGAGATACATGGCCCACTTCATTCATGAGCTTCCTCGCCACCACTTGTGAATCTGTTTCGAGAATGATCCTCTGAACATTTAGTTCCTTCGCCAGCGAAGGGCCCTCCGGCATACTATCAGCTCCGCCACCTCTGCATCGCGAGTAGAAGGAAAAAAATAGATGCATCCTGCCAAGAACTCGCCATGGTTGTCCTTGAGAACAACTCCTCCTTCCCTGCGCCGTTCACCTTTGATAGAGCAACGTATGCGTTTGCTTTGACCCTCTCCTCCCCTCCCTCCTCCGGCTTCTTCTAGCTTTCGCATCTTGTCGTCTACCTGTGACAAACAGGCACCTCGTTGGTAGCATGCCACTCCTCATCGAGAACTAGAACTCGATCGCAGATAATTCTAGGATCCTCAATCATGTTTGATTCCCGCGCCGCATTGTGTGCCATCCAAAGTTCATACCAGCCATGTTTCTAAGGTTCCATATTAACATAAAAATGAATATAATCATTTAACATGATAAGATTATTGAACTACATTCCCTAAAAAAAAAGATTACTGAACTGCATTCTCGGTTTCTCACACAGCTCCCCACCATTTTTCTCTAAATAGTTGCTCGCAAAAATTGCAATCCTATCATGTTATATTGTTATGATTATTTCCTCCTCACCTAATAACGCATATGTCCAAATGTCGGTGAAGCGGTTTCTATCTTCTCCTCGAGACGTTTTATGATGTGTCCATCGTGAAGCTCTTAAGCCAACTGGAAGGCATATGAGACATGGCGGATCTGCTTTATCAGCGACGGATAGGGTGTTCCCGCTGGTTTTGGGGGCGCTTCCAGCACAGTTGAGAGGACGTGGCACGATGTCTACGTTTAGTAGCGTGGATAAGCGGTCGTATCAGTTTTCGAGTGGGTTCATTTTACAAGGCAGGGCTCCGGGCAGTTGCTTGGAGAAAAAAAACTCATGCAGGGTGCACCCTACAAAGCTGGCATGTGATTTCAGCTTTTGTGTAGTGCTTATCTGCATATTGGGATTGCATTAGGGAGTGTGTGGAACACAGGAAAAAGGAGGCATTCAAAGGCGGAGTGGGACGAGTCAAAGGAAGAAATGAGAGGTGACGTGCAGCGCGGGGTGGTGGGTCGCTTTCCCCGGCTGCTTTCTCCTTTCTTTCTTTTTTTCTTTCTTTCTTTTCTGCCTCTCGCACTCTGGTTTCCGATGGGAAAATGGAAGCGCCTCTGTCTCGGAATCATTCTGGACTAAGCTGCCGGATTTTGTTCCCCGCCTAGTCAATGGTCAAAGACGTCGCCATCTCCGCCATCGGGACGAACCGAAAATCCACACTGGCGGTGGTGTCGACCGCGCGGCTTCTTTGCCTCCTTTCGCGTCCACCCATCGGCCCTATCGCTGCCGGCGTGTCGACCGACGCGTGACAAGTGCCGACGTCTTGTTGTATTCTTACGGATTGCCGCGGGAGATTTGTAAATAAATTCGGTGATATTGCACCACCGGCAAGACTCGGGAGTAATACTACACGTACAAACGAGTTATAAACTTTTACAAAGAGGATTAATTTAACTGGTCAATAGGTGGGGAGGCGGCCCACCCTCACTGAAAATCAGGGGGGAAGGCAAGTTTGTGATTGGTTATTAGATGAAAAAAATTCTAGTCAGCGTGTAATTGCGTGTAACTCTTTGTATATTTAGGACTCCTTTGGTTTGAAGGAATTTCATAGGAATTCTAGAAGATAGAATTTTTATAGGATTTTTTTTCCTTTAGAGCCATTTGGTTCATAGGAATAGATTCCTATTTCTACATAGGATTGGTTCCTATTCTCCACATTTCATAGAAAAATAAAAATGAGCCTAGACTCAATGAAAAAATTCCTTTAGTTTCAACTAAATGACATCTCATTTCCTATTCCTACTCATAGGATTTGAGATACATACCATCTCATTTCCTACAAAATTCCTATTCCTACGATAATCCTATCCTATGAACTAAAAGAGGCCGTAGCATTATTGGAAAGCTAAGCTCGTACGGGTGAATATTTATGCTTAGAAAAAAACCTCGTCTAGATGTGTGTGTGTGTGTGTGTTTTGCGGAAACCTCGTCTAGTAGATGTTTTTTTGCAGCAAACCTTGGCTAGATGTTTTTTTTTGGAAAGCTTGTCGATGTTAGAAACACAAAAACAAATAAATGGACACAAACCTCGTTTAGATGTTAGAAAATAATATGCGCCTCCATTGTTCGACAGTGGTTGATTTGATTTATTCAATTTGATTCTAAATTCGTTTGTACTACTACCTCTGTAACTTCACGCAAGACGCGTCTTACATTAAGTTACAGAGGTTGTACAATTTAAATTTTAGTTATAAAGTACTATAAATTGTTGTATGAGATGATCATATAAATTGTTGTGATGTGATATGTATGTATCTTGCAAATCTCTATGTCTCCCTCCTTGACTTGATCGCGGATGAAATTGAAGAGTCTCTTGATGTGTTTGGTTCTCTTGTGAAATCTAGATTCCTTTGCCAAGGCAATTGCATCATTATTGGCACAAAAGATTTTCACTGGACCCGATGCACTAGGTATTACGCCTAGATTGGATATGAACTCCTTCATCCAGACTCGTTCATTTGTTGCTTCCGAAGCAGCTATGTATTCCGCTTCAAACGTAGATCCCGCCATGACGCTCTGTTTAGAACTGCACCAACTGACAGCTCCATCATTCGATAAAAATATATACCCGGTTTGTGACTTAGAGTCATCCGGATTAGTGTCAAAGCTTGCATCAACGTAATCATTTACGACGAGCTCTTTGTCACCTCCATAAACGAGAAACATAGCCTTAGTCATTTTCAGGTATTTCAGGATGTTCTTGACCGCTGTCCAGTGATCCACTCCTAGATTACTTTGGTACCTCCCTCCCAAACTAATAGTAAGGCACACATCAGGTCTGGTACATAGCATTGCATACATGATAGAACCTATGGCTGAGGCATAGGGAATGACTTTCATTTTCTCTCTATCTTCTGCAGCGGTCGGGCATTGAGTCTGACTCAACTTCACACCTTGTAACACAGGCAAGAACCCTTTCTTTGCTTGATCCATTTTGAACTTTTTCAAAACTTTATCAAGGTATGTGCTTTGTGAAAGTCCAATTAAGCGTCTTGGTCTATCTCTATAGATCTTGATGCCAATATGTAAGCAGCTTCATCGAGGTCTTTCATTGAAAAATTCTTATTCAAGTATCCTTTTATGCTATTCAGAAATTCAGTATCATTTCTGATCAACACTATGTCACCCACATATAATATCAGAAATGCTACGGAACTCCCACTCACTTTCTTATAAATACAGGCTTCTCCAAAAGTCTGTATAAAACCATATGCTTTGATCACACTATCAAAGCGTATATTCCAGCTCCGAGATGCTTGCACCAATCCATAAATGGATCGCTAGAGCTTGCACACTTTGTTAGCACCTTTTGGATCGACAAAATCTTCTGGTTGCATCATATATAACTCTTCTTTAAGATATCCATTAAGGAGTGCAATTTTGACATCCATTTGCCAAATTTCATAATCATAAAATGCGATAATTGCTAACATGATTCAGACAGACTTAAGCATCGCTACGGGTGAGAAGGTCTCATCATAGTCAACTCCTTGAACTTGTCGAAAACCTTTCGCAACAAGTCGAGCTTTGTAGACAGTAATATTACCGTCAGCGTCAGTTTTCTCCTTGAAGATCCATTTATTCACTATGGCTTGCGGATCATCAGGCAAGTCAACCAAAGTTAACACTTTGTTCTCATACATGGATCCCATCTCAGATTTCATGGCCTCAAGCCATTTTGCAGAATCTGGGCTCATCACCGCTTCCTCATAGTTCGTAGGTTCGTCATGGTCAAGTAACATGACCTACAGAATAGGACTACCGTACCACTCTGGTGCGGATCTTACTCTGGTTGACCTACAAGGTTCGGTAGTAACTTTATCAGAAGTTTCATGATCATCATAATTAGCTTCCTCACTAATTGGTGTAGGAATCACTTGAACTGATTTCTGTGATGAACTACTTTCCAATAAGGGAGAAGGTACAGTTACCTCATCAAGTTCTACTTTCTTCCCACTCACTTCTTTCGAGAGAAACTTCTTCTCTAGAAAGAATCCATTCTTAGCAACGAATATCTTGCCTTCGGATCTGTGATAGAAGGTGTAATCAACAGTCTCCTTTAGGTATCCTATGAAGACACGTTTCTCCGATTTGGGTTCGAGCTTACTAGGTTGAAGCTTTTTCACATAAGCATCGCAGCCCCAAACTTTAAGAAACGACAATTTGAGTTTCTTGCCAAACCACAGTTCATATGGTGTCGTCTCAACGGATTTTGATGGTGCCCTATTTAACATGAATGCATCCGTCTCTAAAGTATAACCCCAAAACGATAGCGGTAAATCAATAAGAGACATCATAGAGCGCACCATATCTAATAAAGTGCAGTTACGACGTTCGAACACACCATTACGCGGTGATGTTCCACGTGGCATGAGTTGCGAAACTATTCTGCATTGTTTCAAATGAAGACCAAACTCATAACTCAAATATTCACCTCCATGATGAGATCGTAGAAACTTAATTTTCTTGTTACGAAGATTTTCCACTTCACTCTGAAATTCTTTGAACTTTTCAAATGTTTCAGACTTATGTTTCATCAAGTAGACATACCCATATCTGCTGAAATCATCTGTGAAGGTCAGAAAATAACGATACCCGCCATGAGCATCAACACTCATTGGACCGCATACATCAGTATGTATTATTTCCAATAAGTCTGTTGCTCGTTCCATTGTTCCGGAGAACGGAGTCTTAGTCATCTTGCCCATGAGGCATGGTTCCCAAGCATCAAGTGATTCATAATCAAGTGATTCCAAAAGCCCATCAGCATGGAGTTTCTTCATGCGCTTTACACCAATATGACCTAAACGGCAGTGCCATAAATAAGTTGCACTATCATTATTAAACTTATATCTTTTGGCTTCAATACTATGAATATGTGTGTCACTACTATCGAGATTCTATAAAAGTAGACCACTCATCAAGGGTGCATGACCATAAAAGGTATTACTCATATAAATAGAACAACCATTATTCTTTGATTTAAATGAATAACCGTCTCGCATCAAACAAGATCTAGATATAATGTTCATACTTAACGTTGGCACCAAATAACAATTATTCAGGTCTAATACTAATCCCGAAGGTAGATGTAGAGGTAGCGTGTCGACGGTGATCACATCGACTTTGGAACCATTTCCTACGCACATCGTCACCTCGTCCTTAGTCAATCTTCGCTTAATCCGTAGCCCCTGTTTCGAGTTGGAAATATTAACAACAGAACCAGTATCAAATACCCAGGCGCTACTACGAGCATTAGTAAGGTACACATCAATAACATGTATATCAAATATACCTTTCACTTTGCCATCCTTCTTATCCGCCAAATACTTGGGGCAGTTCCGCTTCCAGTGACCAGTCCCTTTGCAGTAGAAGCACTCAGTCTCAGTCTTAGGTCCAGACTTGGGCTTCTTCACTTGAGCAACAACTTGCTTGCCGTTCTTCTTGAAGTTCCCCTTCTTCCTTTTGCCTTTTTTCTTGAAACTAGTGGTCTTGTTAACCATCAACACTTGATGCTCCTTCTTGATTTCTACCTTCGCAGTTTTTAGCATCGTGAAGAGCTCGGGAATTGTCTTATCCATCCCTCTGAATGTTGTATGAGATTTGCAAGATACATACATGTATAACTCCTTCATAAGTTATACATGTTCCTATGTGATGATCTCATACAACATTCAGATCCGTATGTATATTGCAAATCTCTATGTCTCCCTCCTTGACTTCATCGCGGATGGAATTGAAGCGTCTCTTGATGTGCTTGGTTATCTTATGAAATTTGGATTCATTTTCCAAGGCAATTGCACTAGTGTTGTCACAAAAGATTTTCATTAGACCTGATGCACTAGGTATGACACCTAGATCGGATATGAACTCCTTCATCCAGACTCCTTCATTTGCTGCTTCCGAAGCAGCTATGTACTCCGCTTCACATGTAGATCCCGCCACGACGCTCTGCCTGGAACTGCACCAACTGATAGCTCCACCATTTAATAAAAACACGTATCCAGTTTGTGACTTAGAGTCATCCGGATCAGTGTCAAAGCTTGCATCGACGTAACCGTTTAGGACGAGCTCTTTGTCACCTCCATATACGAGAAACATATCCTTAGTCCTTTTCAGGTATTTCAGGATGTTCTTGACCGTTGTCCAGTGATCCACTCCTGGATTACTTTGATACCTCCCTGCTAAACTAATAGCAAGGCACACATCAGGTCTGGTACACAACATTGCATACATGATAGAACCTATGGCTGAAGCATAGGGAATGACTTTCATTTTCTCTCTATCTTCTGAAGTGGTCGGGCATTGAGTCTGACTCAACTTCACACCTTGTAACACAGGCAAGAACCCTTTCTTTGCCTGATCCATTTTGAACTTCTTCAAAACTTTATCATGGTATGTGCTTTGTTAAAGTCCAATTAGGCGTCTTGATCTATCTCTATAGATCTTGATGCCCAATATATAAGCAGCTTTACCGAGGTCTTTCATTGATTTTTTTTCAAGTATCCTTTTATGCTATTAAAAAATTCGGTATCATTTCCCATCAACAATATGTCATCTACATATAATATCAGAAATTCTACATAGCTCCCACTCACTTTCTTGTAAATACATACTTCTCCAAATGTCTGGATAAAACCATATGCTTTGATCACACTATCAAAGCGTATATTCCAACTCCGAGAGGCTTGCACTAGTCCATAAATGGATCGCTGGAGCTTGCACACTTGTTAGCACCTTTTGGATCGACAAAACCTTCTCGTTGCATCATATACAACTCTTCTTTAAGATATCCATTAAGGAATGCAGTTTTGACATCCATTTGCCAAATTTCATAATCATAAAATGTAACACCCCGTATGTAATATGCCATATTTGTATTCCAGCTCTTGCCATTTCCGGCACTAAGTTATGATATTTCCTCATTGTCGGGTTTTTGTCTTCATGTGATTTTGTCTTTGTCATGCATCTCATATCATGTCATCATGTGCATCGCATTTGCATACATGTTCGTCTCATGCATCTGAGCATTTTCCCTGTTGTCCGTTTTGCATTCCAATGCTCCTATGTCTTTCGGTGTCCCTTTCTACCTCTTTTCGTGTGCGGGTGTTAAACGTTCTTGGATTGGACCGAGACTTGTCATGCGGCCTTGGTTTACTACCGGTAGACCGCCTGTCAAGTTTCGTGCCATTTGGACTTCGTTTGATACTCCAACGGTTAACCGAGGGACCGAAAAGGCCTCGTGTGTGTTGCAGCCCAACACCCCTCCAAAGTGGCCCAAAACCCACCTAAACCCCTTCCATCATTTAGGTCGTTCGATCACGATCGCGTGGCCGCAAACCGTGCTCAATTTGGAGCCTCCTAGCTCCTCCTACCTATAAATATAGACCTCCCTCAAAATTTTCGGGTCATTTCACCCCTAACCTAGCTCCCCGCTCCTCTCCGCCGCCGGACACGTCCGGTCCAGCCGAACAAAGCCGCCGCCGCCCGCGTCCAACCCGGTTGTGACACGTGTCCCCGCCGGATCCTCTCTCTCCTCCGGCCTGCGAAGCCCGCACCGGGCCCCCGCGAGCCTGTCCCGCCGCCGCCACCGCACGAGCGCCACCGCCCGCGGTCGCCCGACCGCATGACACCGCGCCCACCGCCCGCTAGCTCGCCGGCGACCACCGCTCCGCCGCGCGCCCCGCCTTCCTCCTCCGACACCGGCCGGCCTCGTCCCCGACTCCGGCCTCTCCTCTCCGGCGACGCCCCACGAAGCTCCGGCCGGCTACAGTGTTTTTCGGCGACCTCGAAGTCCGTGCCCCGGCCAGATCCAGATCCAGATCCAGATTCAAACTCGGTTGACTTTCCCTCCTAACCCTAGAATTTTATGCATATTTCATCGCATCGTATCTCTACAACCGTGGCTCCGTTTTGGGCGTGTAGCATGTCAAATTGTTCGTCTCGACGAGTAATTCATTTCATGTCATTGCATCATGTTCATTTGAGCTCATATTGATGCCCTAAATGCTGTTGCAAGAGTGCTAGTTTCTGTTAGTTTCAGTTTATTATCAGTAATTGGACATTTGTCATTTTTGCCATGATTGATGTGTGCCTCCTATGAATTTGAGCCCTACATGAGTTTTGAGGTATGGCATACCATCTTTACAAGGGTGTAAGCCATGTATTTTTTGTTGGGGAACGTTGCAGAAAACAAAAAAAATTCCTACTTCACCAAGATCAATCTATGGAGTCTACTAGCAACGAGAGGAGAGTGCATCTACATCCCCCTGTAGATCGCGAGCGGAAGCGTTCAAGAGAACGGGGATGATGGAGTCGTACTCGCCGTGATCCAAATCACCGATGACCAAGTGCGGAACGGACGGCACCTCCACGTTCAACACACGTACGGAGCGGATGACGTCTCCTCCTTCTTGATCCAGCAAGGGGGAATGAGAGGTTGATGAAGATCCAGCAGCACGACGGCGTGGTGGTGGATGCAGCAGTGATCGCAGCAGGGCTTCGCCGAGCTTCTGCGAGAGGGAAAGGTGTAGCAGGGGACAGGGAGGCGCCAAGACTTCAGGTGCGGCTGCCCTCCCCCCCTTTATATAGGCCCCTTGGGGGGGCATCGGCCCTAGGAGATGGGATCTCCTTGGGGGGGCGGCGGCCAAGGGGGAGGCTTGCCCCCCAAGGCAAGTGGAGGCGCCCCCCACCCTAGGGTTTCCAACCCTAGGCGCAGGGGGCCCAAAGGGGGGGCGCACCAGCCCACTATGGGCTGGTTCCCCTCCCCACTTCAGCCCATGGGGCCCTCCGGGATGGGTGGCCCCACCCGGTGGACCCCCGGGACCCATCCGGTGGTCCCGGTACAATACCGTTGACCCCGAATCTTTCCCGATGGCCGAAACTACACTTCCTATATATAATTCTTCACCTCCGGACCATTCCGGAACTCCTCGTGACGTCCGGGATCTTATCCGGGACTCCAAACAACTTTTGGGTTGCTGCATACTAATATCTCTACAACCCTAGCATCATTGAACCTTAAGTGTGTAGACCCTACGGGTTCGAGAGACAAGCAAACATGACCGAGACGACTCTCCGGTCAATAACCAACAGTGGGATCTGGATACCCATGTTGGCTCCCACATGCTCCTCGATGATCTCATCGGATGAACCACGATGTCGAGGACTTAATCAATCCCGTATTCAATTCCCTTTGTCAATCGGTACGTTACTTGCCCGAGACTCGATCGTCGATATCCCAATACCTTGTTCAGTCTCGTTACCGGCAAGTCATTTACTCGTACCGTAATGCATGATCCCGTGATCAACCACTTGATCACATTGAGCTCATTATGATGATGCATTACCGAGTGGGCCCAGAGATACCTCTCCGTCATACGGAGTGACAAATCCCAGTCTCGATTCGTGCCAACCCAACAGACACTTTCGGAGACACCTATAATGTACCTTTATAGTCACCCAGTTACGTTGTGACGTTTGGCACACCCAAAGCACTCCTACGGTATCCGGGAGTTGCACAATCTCATGGTCTAAGGAAATGATACTTGACATTCAGAAAAGCTACAACAAACGAACTACATGATCTTTGAGCTAAACTTAGGATTGGGTCTTGTCCATCACATCATTCTCCTAATGATGTGATCCCGTTATCAATGACATCCCCATGTCCATAGCCAGGAAACCATGACTATCTGTTAATCAACGAGCTAGTCAACTAGAGGCTCACTAGGGACACATTGTGGTCTATGTATTCACACATGTATTACGATTTCCGGATAATACAATTATAGCATGAATAATAGACAATTATCATGAACAAGGAAATATAATAATCATTTTATTATTGCCTCTAGGGCATATTTCCAACAGTCTCCCACTTGCACTAGAGTCAATCATCTAGTTACATTGTGATGAATCGAACACCCATGGAATTCTGGTGTTGATCATGTTTTGCTCTAGGGAGAGGTTTAGTCAACGGATCTGCTACATTCAGGTCCGTATGTACTTTACAAATTTTTATGTGTCCATTTTGAACACTTTCACAAATGGAGTTGAAGCGACGCTTGATATGCTTGGTCTTCCTGTGAAACCTGGGCTCCTTGGCAAGGGCAATAGCTCCAGTTTTGTCACAGAAGAGAGTCATCGGCCCCGACGCATTGGGTATGACTCCTAGGTCGGTAATGAACTCCTTCACCCAAACTGCTTCGTGTGCTGCCTCCGAGGCTGCCATGTACTCCGCTTCACATGTAGATCCCGCCACAATGTTTTGCTTGCAACTGCACCAGCTTACTGCCCCACCATTTAAAATATACACGTATCCGGTTTGTGACTTAGAGTCATCCAGATCTGTGTCGAAGCTAGCATCGACGTAACCCTTTATGACGAGCTCTTCGTCACCTCCATAAACGAGAAACATTTCCTTGGTCCTTTTCAGGTACTTCAGGATATTCTTGACCGCTGTCCAGTGTTCCATGCCGGGATTACTTTGGTACCTTCCTACCAAACTCACGGCAAAGTTTACATCAGGTTTGGTACACAGCATAGCATACATGATAGACCCTATGGCCGAGGCATAGGGGACGGCACTCATCTTTTCTCTATCTTCTGCCGCGGTCGGGCATTGAGCCATGCTCAATCTTGTACCTTGCAATATATGCAAGAACCCCTTCTTTGACTGATCCATTTTGAACTTCTTCAATATCTTGTCAAGGTACGTACTCTGTGAAAGACCAATGAGGTGTCTCGATCCATCTCTATAGATCTTGATGCCTAATATATAGCAGCTTCTCCAAGGTCCTTCATTGAAAAACACTTGTTTAAATAGGCCTTTATGCTTTCCAAGAATTCTATATCATTTCCCATCAACAGTATGTCATCCACATACAATATGAGAAATGCTACAGAGCTCCCACTCACTTTCTTGTAAATGCAGGCTTCTCCATAAGTCTGCATAAACCCAAACGCTTTGATCATCTCATCAAAGCGAATGTTCCAACTCCGAGATGCTTGCACCAGCCCATAAATCGAGCGTTGGAGCTTGCACACCTTGTCAGCATTCTTAGGATCGACAAAACCTTCCGGCTGCATCATATACAATTCTTCCTTAAGGAAACCATTAAGGAATGCCGTTTTGACGTCCATTTGCCATATCTCATAATCATAGAATGCAGCAATTGCTAACATGATTCAGATGGACTTCAGCTTTGCTACGGGTGAGAAAGTCTCATCGTAGTCAACCCCTTGAACTTGTCGATAACCCTTAGCGACAAGCCGAGCTTTATAGATGGTCACATTACCATCCGCGCCTGTCTTCTTCTTAAAGATCCATTTATTTTCTAAGGCTCGCCGATCAACGGGCAAGTCAGTCAAAGTCCATACTTCCTTTTCATACATGGATCCTATCTCGGATTTCATGGCTTCCAGCCATTTGTCAGAATCTGGGCCCGCCATCGCTTTTTCATAGTTCGAAGGTTCACCGTTGTCTAACAACATGATTTCCAAGACAGGGTTACCGTACCACTCTGGTGCGGAACGTGTCCTTGTGGACCTACGAAGTTCAGTAGCAACTTGATCTGAAGTTTCATGAACATCATCATCAACTTCCTCTCTAGTCGGTGCAGGTACCTCGGGAACATTTTCTTGAGCTGCGCCACTTACCGGTTCAAGAGGTAATACTTCATCAAGTTCTACCTTCCTTCCACTTATTTCTTTCGAGAGAAACTCTTTCTCTAGAAAGGACCCATTCTTGGCAACAAAGATCTTGCCTTCGGATCTAAGGTAGAAGGTATACCCAACAGTTTCTTTAGGGTATCCTATGAAGACGCATTTTTCCGACTTGGGTTCGAGCTTTTCAGGTTGAAGTTTCTTGACATAAGCATCGCATCCCCAAACTTTTAGAAATGACATCTTAGGTTTCTTCCCAAACCATAATTCATACGGTGTCGTCTCAACGGATTTCGACGGAGCCCTATTTAAAGTGAATGCGGCAGTCTCTAAAGCATAGCCCCAAAATGATAGCGGTAAATCGGTAAGAGACATCATAGATCGCACCATATCTAATAGAGTGCGATTACGACGTTCGGACACACCATTACGCTGAGGTGTTCCAGGCGGCGTGAGTTGTGAAACTATTCCACATTTTCTTAAGTGTGTGCCAAATTCATGACTCAAGTATTCTCCCCCATGATCTGATCGCAAGAACTTGATTTTCCTGTCACGTTGATTCTCAACCTCACTCTGAAATTCCTTGAACTTTTCAAAGGTCTCAGACTTGTGTTTCATTAAGTAGACATACCCATATCTACTCAAGTCATCAGTGAGGGTGAGAACATAACGATAGCCACCACGAGCCTCAACACTCATTGGACTGCACACATCAGTATGTATGATTTCCAATAAGTTGGTTGCTCGCTCCATTGTTCCTGAGAACGGAGTCTTGGTCATTTTACCCATGAGGCATGGTTCGCACGTGTCAAATGATTCGTAATCAAGAGACTCTAAAAGTCCATCTGCATGGAGCTTCTTCATGCGTTTGACACCTATGTGACCACTGTTCAAGAAGGCGCTATTAGGCGCTCGCCTAGGCGTGCTTAAGCACTGGGCATTGGCATAGCGCCTCGCTTTGGCCCTAGGCGCTCAAAAAAGCGGCCGGCGAGGTCCTCCGGCGAGAAATCAGCCTCTCCGGCGAGGAATCAGCTTTCTGAGGTGAGAAATCAGTCTCCCCGGCGAGGATTCGACCTCCCCTGCGAGGATTCATCCTCGCCGACGAGGGATTCAACTGCCCCGACGACAAATCGAGCTTCTCCGGCGAGGGATTGAGCTTCTCCGGCGAGGGATCGAGCTTCTCCGACAAGGGACAAAGGAAGAGGGAGGGAGGCAGCCTCGTGCAACGAGACAGAAAGGACGAGGGGGGGAGGCGGCGTGAGGAGGAAACCTAAATTTCCTATCGACTGCAGCAGACGAGAGCTTTTAGTAGGAGGATATGAAGATGGGCCTATGGTTTAGTGGGCTAGCCCAGCCCATCTAGCTTATTTCTTCACGTTACAGTACTAACGCCTAATTGCGCCTAATTTCGCCTAATCATGCCTAAGCTAGAAAAGCGCAAGTAGGTGCCCAAACGCATAATTAGCGCCTAGCGCTTTTTTGAACTTTGTATGTGACCAAGGCGGCAGTGCCACAAGTATGTGGGACTATCATTATCAACCTTACATCTTTTGGTATTCACACTATGAATATGTGTAGCATTACGCTCGAGATTCATTAAGAATAAACCATTCACCATCGGAGCATGACCATAAAACATATCTCTCATATAAATAGAACAACCATTATTCTCGGATTTAAATGAGTAGCCATCTCATATTAAACGAGATCCTGATACAATGTTCATGCTCAAAGCCACTAACTAACAATTATTGAGGTTTAAAACTAATCCTGTAGGTAAATGTAGAGGTAGCGTGCCGACGGCGATCACATAGACCTTGGAACCATTCCCGACGCGCATCGTCACCTCGTCCTTCGCCAGTCTCCGCTTATTCTGCAGCTCCTGCTTTGAGTTATAAATGTGAGCAACCGCACCGGTATCAAATACCCAGGAGCTACTACGAGTACTGGTAAGGTACACATCAATTACATGTATATCACATATACCTTTCGTGATGCCGGCCTTCTTGTCCGCTAAGTATTTGGGGCAGTTCCGCTTCCAGTGACCACTTCCCTTGCAATAAAAACACTCAGTCTCGGGCTTGGGTCCATTCTTTGGCTTCTTCCTGGCAGCTTGCTTACCGGGCACGACAACTCCCTTGCCGTCCTTCTTGAAGTTCTTCTTACCCTTGCCTTTCTTGAACTTAGTGGTTTTATTCACCATCAACACTTGATGTTCCTTTTTGACTTCTACCTCTGCTGATTTCAGCATTGCAAATACTTCAGGAATGGTCTTTTCCATCCCCTGCATATTGAAGTTCATCACAAAGCTCTTGTAGCTTGGTGGAAGCGACTGAAGGATTCTGTCAATGACCGCGTCATCCGGGATATTAACTCCCAGCTGAGTCAAGCGGTTATGCAACCCAGACATTGTGAGTATGTGCTCACTGACAGAACTATTTTCCTCCATCTTACAGCTGAAGAACTTGTCGGAGACTTCATATCTCTCGATCCGGGCATGAGCTTGGAAAACCATTTTCAGCTCTTCGAACATCTCATATGCTCCGTGTCGCTCAAAACTCTTTTGGAGCCCCAGTTCTAAGCTGTAAAGCATGCCGCACTGAACGAGGGAGTAATCATCAGCACGTGTCTGCCAAGCATTCATAACATCTTGGTTCTGTGGGACGGGTGCGTCACCTAGCGGTGCTTCTAGGACATAATCTTTCTTTGCAGCTATGAGGATGATCCTCAGGTTCCGGACCCAGTCCGTATAATTGCTGCCATCGTCTTTCAGCTTGGTTTTCTCTAGGAACGCGTTGAAGTTGAGGACAACGTTGGCCATTTGATCTACAAGACATATTGTAAAGATTTTAGACTAAGTTCATGATAATTAAGTTCATCTAATCAAATTATTCAATGAACTCCCACTCAGATAGACATCCCTCCAGTCATCTAAGTATAACATGATCCGAGTTAACTAGGCCGTGTCCGATCATCACGTGAGACGGACTAGTCAACATCGGTGAACATCTTCATGTTGATCGTATCTTCTATACGACTCATGCTCGACCTTTCGGTCTTCTGTGTTCCGAGGCCATGTCTGTACATGCTAGGCTCGTCAAGTCAACGTAAGTGTTTGCATGTGTAAATTTGTCTTACACCCGTTGTATGTGAACGTTGGAATCTATCACACCCGATCATGACGTGGTGCTTCGAAACAACGAACTGTCGCAACGGTGCATAGTTAGGGGGAACACTTTCTTGAAATTATTATGAGGGATCATCTTATTTACTACCGTCGTTCTAAGTAAACAAGATGCAAAAACATGATAAACATCACATGTAATCAAATAATAGTGACATGATATGGCCAATATCATATAGCTCCTTTGATCTCCATCTTGGAGCTCCATGATCATCTTGTCACCGGCATGACACCATGATCTCCATCATCATGATCTCCATCATCGTGTCTCCATGAAGTTGCTCGCCAACTATTACTTCTACTACTATGGCTAACATGTTTAGCAATAAAGTAAAGTAATTTACATGGCGTTTCTCAATGACACGCAGGTCATACAAAAATAAAGACAACTCCTATGGCTCCTGCCGGTTGTCATACTCATCGACATGCAAGTCGTGATTCCTATTACAAGAACATGATCTCATACATCACATATATATCATTCATCATTCATCACAACTTTGGCCATATCACATCACATGACACTTGCTGCAAAAACAAGTTAGACGTCCTCTAATTATTGTTGCAAGTTTTTACGTGGCTGCTATAGGTTTCTAGCAAGAATGTTTCTTACCTACGCCAAAACCACAACGTGAATTGCCAATTTCTATTTACCCTTCATAAGGACCCTGTTCATCGAATCCGATCCGACTAAAGTGGGAGAGACAGACACCCGCTAGCCACCTTATGCAACTAGTGCATGTCACTCGGTGGAACCGGTCTCACGTAAGCGTACGTGTAAGGTTGGTCCGGGACGCTTCATCCCACGATGCCGCCGAATCAAGATAAGACTAGTAACGGCAAGCAAATTGATAATATCGACGCCCACAACTACTTTGTGTTCTACTCGTGCATAGTAACTACGCATAGACCTAGCTCTGATACCACTGTTGGGGAACGTTGCAGAAAACAAAAAAAATTCCTACGTTTCACCAAGATCAATATATGGAGTCTACTAGCAATGAGAGGAGAGTGCATCTACATACCCTTGTAGATCACGAGCGGAAGCGCTCAAGAGAACGGGGATGATGGAGTCGTACTCGCCGTGATCCAAATCACCGATGACCAAGTGCCGAACGGACGGCACCTCCGTGTTCAACACACGTATGGAGTGGATGACGTCTCCTCCTTCTTGATCCAACAGGGGGAAGGAGAGGTTGATGAAGATCCAGCAGCACGACAGCGTGGTGGTGGATGCAGCACTGATCGCAGCAGGGCTTCGCCGAGCTTCTGCGAGAGGGAGAGGTGTAGCAGGGGAGAGGGAGGCGCCAAGACTTCAGGTGCGGCTGCCCTCCATCCCCCCTTTATATAGGCCCCTTGGGGGGGCGCCGGCCCTAGGAGATGGGATTTCCTTGGGGGGGTGGCCAAGGGGGAGGCTTGCCCCCCAAGGCAAGTGGAGGCGCCCCCCACCCTAGGGTTTCCAACCCTAGGCGCAGGGGGGCCAAAGGGGGGGGCGCACCAGCCCACTATGGGCTGGTTCCCCTCCCTAGTTCAGCCCATGGGGCCCTCCGGGATGGGTGGCCCCACCCGGTGGACCCCCGGGACCCATCCGGTGGTCCCGGTACAATACCGGTGACCCCGAATCTTTCCCGATGGCCGAAACTACACTTCCTATATATAATTCTTCACCTCCGGACCATTCCGGAACTCCTCGTGACGTCCGGGATCTTATCCGGGACTCCGAACAACTTTCGGGTTGCTGCACACTAATATCTCTACAACCCTAGCGTCACCGAACCTTAAGTGTGTAGACCCTACGGGTTCGGGAGACAAGCAGACATGACCGAGACGACTCTCCGATCAATAACCAACAGCGGGATCTGGATACCCATGTTGGATCCCACATGCTCCTCGATGATCTCATCGGATAAACCACGATGTCGAGGACTTAATCAATCCCGTATTCAATTCCCTTTGTCAATCGGTACGTTACTTGCCCGAGACTCGATCGTCGGTATCCCAATACCTTGTTCAGTCTCGTTACCGGCAAGTCACTTTACTCGTACCGTAATGCATGATCCCGTGATCAACCACTTGATCACATCGAGCTCATTATGATGATGCATTACTGAGTGGGCCCAGAGATACCTCTCCGTCATACGGAGTGACAAATCCCAGTCTCGATTCGTGCCAACCCAACAGACACTTTCGGAGACACCTGTAATGTACCTTTATAGTCACCCAGTTACGTTGTGACGTTTGGCACACCCAAAGCACTCCTACGGTATCCGGGAGTTGCACAATCTCATGGTCTAAGGAAATGATACTTGACATTCAGAAAAGCTACAGCAAACGAACTACACGATCTTTGAGCTAAGCTTAGGATTGGGTCTTGTCCATCACATCATTCTCCTAATGATGTGATCCCGTTATCAATGACATCTCCATGTCCATAGCCAGGAAACCATGACTATCTGTTGATCAACGAGCTAGTCAACTAGAGGCTCACTAGGGACACATCATGGTCTATGTATTCACACATGTATTACGATTTCCGGATAATACAATTATAGCATGAATAATAGACAATTATCATGAACAAGGAAATATAATAATCATTTTATTATTGCCTCTAGGGCATATTTCCAACATTTTTGTGATCTTTGTGGTGACTAGCACAAGCATGCAAAGTAGCTTACTTAATGTTGTTGATTTCAAGGACTTAGAAATATTCTAAGTCATCGCCCTGTCTATATTTTTATGCCATGTATTCATGTTGCTACCGAGTGATCCGTGCCTCTTGTGAGCATGATCAGTAAGGATGTTTTGTAGATATTGTAGTGCTCTATCCATCCATGTCTTTGTTTGCAATTATGGAGCACCCTATCTTGACTCAATTGAGCTCTACTTTTGCTATAAAATGTTCCTGGCAGAATGTTTACATGTTAAGCAATTTTGCCGAGCTTGTTGTAATTGATACACGCATGCTTTGTTGTTGTTCTTGCCATGTTTAGCTTCTATGCCATGTCTACTTGCTGGGTGTATACTTTGTTTATCATGCAATGCCTTGTGGTGAGGGCATAGAGCTCGTAAACATGCCTACTTAATATCTGTTTTGCCATGCTCCAGTTTTTCTTCTAAGTCTGAATCTGTTAACGTTAATTGCTATATTCACATGGTTGCCATTGTGTTTTCTGATCCCTTTTGGCTTATGGTCAGTAAGGGACTTTTGTTGTATGATTTGAGTAGCTTCATGCCATGCCCTACTTTGCCATGATAGGTTCCTGTATCATGATGATATCCTGCTCTAAACATTGCTTCCTGATGTTAAATTCCTGACATGTTATTTGCACCAAGTCCGTAACCTGTTATCTTTTGCACTTTTGCCATGCTTGTTTGAACCTGCTATTGAGTGAATTAGCCATAGCTTAGTGTTCATCTTTTGTCAAGCATCTTGAGTGGATCCCTGCCATGTATTTTTTTGCTATGTTAGAGTGTTGTAGCATGTTGTTCTTGATGCATTTAGGTGGCCTCGTGCTGTTAATCGCAGTCCGGTGCCATATTTGTTTTGCTTGTCATTTCCAAACCGTGCATCCGATTCCGGTGATCTTTATATCGATTTTGACCGAAATCAACTCCTCTTTCCAGTGGTACTCTTGGTTTCCAAGTTGAGGCCAGGTTCAATCATTCATTTCCAAAACATGCATATGCATCGCATACCACATCCCGCATATCATGCCATGTTTTGCATCATGTCATTATATGTCAATTCGGATCGCATACCGGAAGCAAAGATCAGGGGATTGCCAACTTGAATGAATGTAATCCGGTTACGGTGTAGGGGAGATTTATTATTGAGTTGATAACGCACTCCGTTTACTAACATTGAGAACTATGCCATGGAATGCACGTGGTTGATTGTGTTTCCCTTTGCTTGTGTTCTTGCTTGGGTAGAGCTGGGAGACGAGTACGTGATCGAGGAGCCCATTGAGTACGCTTACGAGGATCAAGCTAACGTCAACTCGGAGAACTTTGCAGGCAAGATGACCATACCCTCGAAATCACTTCTATCTTTGGTTGCTAGATGCTCGCTCTATTGCTATGCCTATGCTACGATACCTACCACTTGCTTATCATGCCTCCCATATTGCCATGTCAAACCTCTAACCCACCTTGTCCTAGCAAACCATTGTTTGGCTATGTTACCGCTTTGCTCAGCCCCTCTTATAGCGTTGCTAGTTGCAGGTGAAGATTGGAGTTTGTTCCTTGTTGGAACATATTATTTGTTGGGATATCATTATTATATCTTGTCTATTTTAATGCAACTATATACTTGGTAAAGGGTGGAAGGCTCGGCCTTATGCCTGGTGTTTTGTTCCACTCTTGCTGCCCTAGTTTCTGTCATACCGATGTTATGTTTCTTGATTTTGCGTTCCTTACACGGTTGGGTTATAATGGGAACCCCTTGACAGTTCGCCTTGAATAAAACTCCTCCAGCAATGCCCAACATTGGTTTTACCATTCGCCACCTAGCCTCTTTTTCCCTTGGGTTCCGTGGACTCAAGGGTCATCTTTATTTAAAATCCCCGGGCCAGTGCTCCTCTGAGTGTTGGTCCAACCTGTCAGCTGCCGGTGGCCACCAGGGGCAACTCTGGGCTAGCCTACCGGAACCTTGGACAATCCGGTGTGCCCTGAGAACGAGATATGTGCAGCTCCTATCGGGATTTGTCGGCACATTCGGGTGGCTTTGCTGGTTTAGTTTTACCATTGTCGAGATGTCTTGTAACCGGGATTCCGAGTCTGATCGGATTGTCTTGGGAGAAGGAATATCCTTTGTCGACCGTGAGAGCTTGTGATGGGCTAAGTTGGCACACCCCTGCAGGGATTTGAACTTTTGAAAGTCGTGCCCGCAGTTATGGGTAGATGGGAATTTGTTAATGTCCGGTTGTAGATAACCTTAAACTAAACTTAATTAAAATGAATCAACAGAGTGTGTGGCCGTGATGGTCTCTTTTCGGCGGAGTCCGGTAAGAGAACACAGTCTCGTGTCATGCTTGAACGTAGGTTGTTCTAGGATCACTTCTTGATCATAGTTGATCAACCGTGCCTTTGCCTTCTCTTCTCGCTCTCATTTGCGTATGTTAGCCACCATATATGCTAGTCGCTTGCTGCAGCTCCACATCATACCTTTTACCCTTCCTTTAAGCTTAAATAGTCTTGACCGCGAGGGTGTGAGATTGCTGAGTCCCCGTGACTCACAGATTGCTTCCAAAACCAGATGCAGGGACCGAACCGCTCCAGGTGATTCGACTGAGCTCAAGTGGGAGTTCGATGAGGACTCAAGACGATACTACGTTTCCTTTCCAGACGATCAGTAGTGGTGCCTAGTTGGGGCGATCGGGGACTTTGTCGCATTTGGGGTTGTTCTTTATTTTTGTTTCGTAGTTGGACCTTGAGTGTATCTGGATGAATGTAATGTTATTTATGCTATCGTGTGACATGGCGAGTGTAAGCCAACTATGTACCTTTTTCCCTTATTCATTACATGGGTTGTTGTGAAGATTACCTCACTTGCGACATTGCTTACAATGCGGTTATGCCTCTAAGTCGTGCTTCGACACGTGGGAGATATAGCCGCATCATGGGCGTTACATAAAATGCGGCAATTGCTAACATGATTCGGACGGACTTGTCGAAAACCTTTTGCAACAAGTCGAGCTTTGTAGAGAGTAACATTACCGTCAGCATCAGTCTTCTTCTTGAAGATCCATTTATTCTCTATGGCCTGCCGATCATCGGGCAAGTCAACTAAAGTCCACACTTTGTTCTCATACATGGGTCCCATATCAGATTTCATGGCATCAAGCCATTTTGCGGAATCTGGGCTCATCATCGCTTCCTCATAGTTCGTAGGTTCATCATGGTCAAGTAACATGACCTCCAGAACAGGATTACCGTACCACTCTGGTGCGGATCTCACTTTGGTTGACCTACGAGGTTCGGTAGTAACTTGATAAAAAGTTTCATGATCATCATCATTAACTTCCTCACTAATTGGTGTAGGAATCACTGGAACTGATTTCAGTGATGAACTACTTTCCAATAAGGGAGCAGGTATAATTACCTCATCAAGTTCTACTTTCCTCCCACTCACTTCTTTCGAGAGAAACTCCTTCTCAAGAGAAGATCCATTCTTAGCAACGAATACCTTGCCTTCAGATCTGTGATAGAAGGTGTACCCAACAGTCTCCTTTGGGTATCCTATGAACACACATTTCTGTGATTTGGGTTCGATCTTATTAGGTTGAAGCTTTTTCACATAAGCATCGCAGCCCCAAACTTTAAGAAACGACAACTTGGGTTTCTTGCCAAACCATAGTTCATAAGGTGTCACCTCAACGGATTTAGATGGTGCCCTATTTAACGTGAATGCAGAAGTCTCTAAAGCATAACCCCAAAACAATAGCGGTAAATCAGTAAGAGACATCATAGATCGCACCATATTTAGTAAAGTATGATTACGACATTCAGACACACCATTACGTTGTGGTGTTCCGGGTGGTGTGAGTTGTGAAACTATTCCGCATTGTTTCAAATGAAGACCAAACTCGTAACTCAAATATCCTCCTCCATGATCAGATCGTAGAAACTTTATTTTCTTGTTACGATGATTTTCCACTTCACTCTGAAATTCTTTGAACTTTTCAACTGTTTTAGACTTATGTTTCATTAAGTAGATATACCCATATCTGCTCAAATAATCTGTGAAGGTGAGAAAATAACGATATCCGCCGCGAGCCTGAATGTTCATTGGACCACATACATCAGTATATATGATTTCCAATAACTCTATTGCTCGCTCCATTGTTCCGGAGAACAGAGTTTTAGTCATCTTACCCATGAGGCATGGTTCGCATGTACCAAGTGATTCATAATCAATTGATTCCAGAAGTCCATCAGAATGGAGTTTCTTCATGTGCTTTACACCAATATGACCCAAACGGCAGTGCCACAAATAAGTTGCACTATCATTATCAACTCTGCATCTTTTGGCTTCAATACTATGAACATGTGTATCACTACTATCAAGATTTAGTAAAAATAGACCACTCATCAAGGGTGCATGACCATAAAAGACATTACTCATATAAATAGAACAACCATTATTCTTTGATTTAAATGGATAGCCGTCTCGCATCAAACAAGATCCAGATATAATGTTCATGCTCAACGCTGGCACCAAATAACAATTATTTAGGTCTAAAACTAATCTCAATGTTAGATGTAGAGGTAGCGTGCCAACGGCGATCACATCGACTTTGGAACCATTTCCCACGCGCATCATCACCTCGTCCTTAGACAATCTTTGCTTAATCCGTAGCCCCTGTTCTGAGTTGCAAATAATAGCAACAGAACCTGTATCAAATACCCAGGTGCTACTGCGAGCATTAGTAAGGTACACATCAATAACATGTATATCAAATATATTTTTCACTTTGCCATCCTTCTTCTCCACAAAATACTTGGGACAGTTTCGCTTCCAGTGACCAGTCCCTTTAAAGTAGAAGCACTCAGTCTCAGGCTTATGTCCAGACTTGGGTTTCTTCACTTGAGCAACAACTAGCTTGCTTTTCTTCTTGAAGTTCCCCTTCTTCCCTTTACCCTTTTTCTTGAAACTGCTGGTCTTGTTGACCATCAACACTTGATGCTCCTTCTTGATTTCTACCTCCGCAGCTTTTAGCATTGCGAAGAGCTCAGGAATTGTCTTAACCATCCCTTGCATATTATAGTTCATCACGAAGCTCTTGTAGCTTGGTGGCAGTGATTGAAGATCTCTGTCAATGAAACTATCATCAGGAAGATTAACTCCCAGCTGAGTCAAGTGGTTGTGGTACCCAGACATTCTGAGTATATGTTCACTGACAGAACTATTCTCCTCCATTTTGCAGCTGTATAACTTATTGGAGACTTCATATCTCTCAATCTGGACATTTGCTTGAAATATTAACTTCAACTCCTGGAACATCTCATATGCTCCATGACGTTCAAAATGTCGTTGAAGTCCCGGTTCTAAGCCGTAGAGCATGGCACATTGAACTATCGAGTAGTCATCAGCTTTGCTCTGCCATGTGTTCACAAGATCTGGCGTTGCTCCTGCAGCAGGTTTGTCACCTAGCGGTGCTTCCAGAATGTAATTCTTCTGTGCAACAATGAGGATAATCCTCAAGTTACGGACCCAGTCCATGTAGTTGCTACCATCATCTTTCAACTTAGCTTTCTCTAGGAACGCATTAAAATTCAACGGAACAACAGCACGTGCCATCTATCTACAACAACATAGACATGCAAAAACTATCAGGTACTAAGTTCGTGATAAATTGAAGTTCAATTAATCAAATTACTTAAGAACTCCCACTTAGATAGACATCTCTCTAATCATCTAAGTGATCACGTGATCCATATCAACTAAACCATGTCCGACCATCACGTGAGATGGAGTAGTTTTCAATGGTGAACATCACTATGTTGATCATATCTACTATATTATTCACGCTCGACCTTTCGGTCTCAGTGTACCGAGGCCATATCTGCATATGCTAGGCTCGTCAAGTTTAACCCGAGTATTCTGCGTGTGCAAAACTGGCTTGCACCCGTTCTATGTGAACGTAGAGCTTATCACACCCGATCATCACGTGGTGTCTCTGCATGACGAACTGTAACAACGGTGCATACTCAGGGAGAACACTTATACCTTGAAATTTAGAGAGAGATCATCTTATAATGCTACCGCTGAACTAAGCAAAATAAGATGCATAAAGGATAAACATCACATGCCATCAATATAAGTGATGTGATATGGCCATCATCATCTTGTGCCTTTGATCTCCATCTCCAAAGCACAGTTATGATCACCATCGTCACCGGCTTGACTCCTTGATCTCCATCGAAGCATCGTTGTCGTCTTGCCAACTATTGCTTCTACGACTATCGCTATCGCTTAGTGATAAAGTAAAGCAATTACATGGCGGTTGCATTTAATACAATAAAACGACAACTATATGGCTCCTGCCAGTTGCCGATAACTGTGTTACAAAACATGATCATTTCATACAATAAAATTTAGCATCATGTCTTGACCATGTCACATCACAACATGCCCTGCAAAAACAAGTTAGATGTCCTCTACTTTGTTGTTGCAACTTTTACGTGGCTGCTACGGGCTAAGCAAGAACCGTTCTTACCTACGCATCAAAAACCACAACGCGGTATAGTGATTGCTTTTTGAGAAAGAACCCTGTTCATTGAATCCGATTCAACTAAAGTTGGAGAAACTGACACCCACCAGCCACCTGTGTGCGAAGCACGTCGGTAGAACCAGTCTCGCGTAAGTGTACGCGTAATGTCGGTCTGGGCCGCTCCATCCAACAATACCGCCGAATCAAGAACCAACTAGTGACGGCAAGCAATATGTATATACCCACGCCCACAACTCCTTTGTGTTCCACTCGTGCATATAACATCTACGCATAGACCTGGCTCGGATGCCACTGTTGGGGAACGCAGTAATTTCAAAATTTTCCTACGCACACGCAAGATCTATCATGGTGATGCATAGCAACGAGAGGGGAAGAGCGTTGTCCACGTACCCTCGTAGACCGTAAGCGGAAATGTTATGACAACGCGGTTGATGTAGTCGTACGTCTTCACGATCCGACCGATCCTAGTACCGAAAGTATGGCACCTCCGCGATCTGCACACGTTCGGCTCGGTGACGTCCCATGAACTCTCGATCCAGCTGAGTGTCGAGGGAGAGCTTTGTCAGCACGATGGCATGATGACGGTGATGATGAAGCTACTGTCGCAGGGCTTCGCCTAAGCACTACAATGATATGACCGAGGTGGATTATGGTGGAGGGGGGCACCGAACATGGCTAAGGGATCAATGATCAACTTGTGTGTCCTAGGGTGCCCCTGCCCCCATATATAAAGGAGCAATGGGGGAGGCCGGCCGGCCCTTGTGGCGCACCTGGAGAGGAGGAGTCCTCCTCCTAGTAGGAGTAGGACTCCCCTTTCCTAGTCCTACTAGGAGGGGAAAGGAAGGAGGAGAAGGGAGAAGGAAAGTGGGGCGCCGCCCCCCTTCCCTAGTCCAATTCGGAGTAGAGGGGGAGGGGCGCGCGGCCTGCCCTAGCGGGCCCTCTCTCTCTCCATTAAGGCCC
>NC_041382.1:518386932-518404284 GCF_002162155.2 Triticum dicoccoides | reverse complement strand
GTTTTCTCCGAAATGATCCAGAACACTTCCGGTGTCCGAATATAGTCGTCAAATATATCAATCTTTATGTCTTGACCATTTCGAGACTCCTCGTCATGTCCGCGATCATATTCGGGACTCTGAACTACCTTCGGTACATCAAACTACATAAACTCATAATACCGATCGTCACCAAACGTTAAGCGTGCGGACCCTACGGGTTCGAGAACTATGTAGACATGACCGAGACACGTCTCTGGTCAATAACCAAGAGCGGAACCTGGATGTTCATATTGGCTCCCACATATTCTATGAAGATCTTTATCGGTCAAACCGCATAACGATATACGTGTTGGGGAACGTAGTAAGTTCAAAAAAAATTCCTACGCACACGCAAGATCATGGTGATGCATAGCAATGAGAGGGGAGTGTGTCCACGTACCCTCGTAGACCGAAAGCGGAAGCGTTAGCACAATGCGGTTGATGTAGTCGTACATCTTCACAATCCGACCGATCAAGCACCGAACGCATGACACCTCCGAGTTCTGCACACGTTCAACTCGATGACGTCCCTCGAACTCCGATCCAGCCGAGCTTTGATGGAGAGTTCCGTCAGCACGACAACATGGTGATGATGATGATGTTCTACCGACGAAGGGCTTCGCCTAAGCACCACTACGATATGACCGAGGTGGATTATGGTGGAGGGGGGCACCACACACGGCTAAAAGATCTAAGAGATCAATTGTTGTGTCTCTAGGGGTGCCTCCCTCCCCGTATATAAAGGAGTAGAGGAGAGGGAGGGGGATGGCCACCCTTGGTGCACCCCATGAGGAGTCCTACTCCCACCGGGAGTAGGACTCCCCCCTTTCCATGTTGGAGTAGGAGAGGAGAGGGAAGGAGAAAGAGGGAGAAAAGAAAGGGGGGCGCCGCCCCCCTTCCTAGTCCAATTCGGACTTGGGAGGGGAGGGGCGCGCGGCTGCCCCTTGGCCGCCTGTCCTCTTCCACCAATTGGGCCCATGAGGCCCATTAACCTCCGGGGGGGTTCTGGTAACCCCCAGTACTCCGGTATATATCCGATAACCCCCGGAACCATTCCGGTGTCCGAATATAGTCGTACAATATATCAATCTTCATGTCTCGACCATTTCGAGGCTTCTCGTCATGTCCGTGATCACATCCGGGACTCCGAACTACCTTTGGTACATCAAAACACATAAATTCATAATATAACCGTCGTCGAACTTTAAGCGTGCGGACCCTACGGATTCAAGAACTATGTAGACATGACCAAGACATCTCTCCGGTCAATAACCAATAGCGGAACCTGGATGCTCATATTGGCTCCTACATATTCTATGAAGATCTTTATCGGTCAAACCGCATAACAACATACGTTGTTTCCTTTGTCATCGGTATGTTACTTGCCCGAGATTCGATCGTCGGTATCTCAATACCTAGTTCAATCTCGTTACCGGCAAGTCTCTTTACTCGTTCCGTAATACATCATCCCGCAACTAACTCATTAGTTGCAATGCTTGCAAGGCTTAAGTGATGTGTATTACCGAGTGGGCCCAGAGATACCTCTCCGACAATCGGAGTGACAAATCCTAATCTCGAAATACGCCAACCCAACAAGTACCTTTGGAGACACATGTAGAGCACCTTTATAATCACCCAGTTACCTTATGACGTTTGGTAGGACACAAAGTGTTCCTCCGGTAAATGGGAGTTGCATAATCTCATAGTCACAGGAACATGTATAAGTCATGAAGAAAGCAAAAGCAACAAACTAAACAATCAAGTGCTAAGCTAACGGAATGAGTCAAGTCAATCACATCATTCTCCTAATGATGTGATCCCATTAATCAAATGATAACTCATGTCTATGGCTAGGAAACATAACCATCTTTGATTAACGAGCTAGTCTAGTAGAGGCATACTAGTGACACTTTGTTTTGTCTATGTATTCACACATGTATCATGTTTCCGGTTAATACAATTCTAGCATGAATAATAAACATTTATCATGATATAAGGAAATAAATAATAACTTTATTATTGCCTCTAGGGCATATTTCCTTCAGTCTCCCACTTGCACTAGAGTCAATAATCTAGATTACACGATAATGATTCTAACACCCATGGAGCCTTGGTGTTGATCATGTTTTGCTCGTGGAATAGGCTTAGTCAATGGGTCTGCAACATTCAGATTCGTATGTATCTTGCAAATCTCTATGTCTCTCACCTCGACTTAATCCGGGATGGAGTTAAAGCGTCTCTTGATGTGCTTGGTTCTCTTGTGAAATCTGGGTTCCTTTGCTTAAGCAATTGCACGAGTATTGTCACAAAAGATTTTCATTGGACCCGATGCACTAGGTATGACACCTAGATCGGATATGAACTCCTTCATCCAGACTCCTTCATTTGCTGCTTCCGAAGCAGCTATGTACTCTGCTTCACATGTAGATCCCGCTACGACACTTTGTTTAGAACTGCACCAACTGACAGCTCCACCGTTTAATAAAAATACGTATCCAGTTTGCGATTTAGAATCGTCCGGATCAGTGTCAAAGCTTGCATCGACGTAACCATTTACAACGAGCTCTTTGTCACCTCCATAAATGAGAAACATACCCTTCGTCCTTTTCAGGTATTTCAGGATGTTCTTGACCGCTGTCCAGTGATCCACTCCTGGATTACTTTGGTACCTCCACGCTAAACTAATAGCAAGGCACACATCAGGTCTGGTACACAGCATTGCATACATGATAGAGCCTATGGCTAAAGCATAGGGAACATCTTTCATTTTCTCTCTATCTTCTGCAGTGGTCGGGCATTGAGTCTTACTCAACTTCACACCTCGCAATACAGGCAAGAACCCTTTCTTTACTTGATCCATTTTGGACTTCTTCAAAACTTTGTCAATGTATGTGCTTTGTGAAAGTCCAATTAAGCGTCTCGATCTATATCTATAGATCTTGATGCCCAATATATAAGCAGCTTCACCGAGGTCTTTCATTGAAAAACTCTTATTCAAATATTGTTTTATGCTATCCAGAAATTCTATATCATTCCGAATCAACAATATGTCATCCACATATAATATCATAAATGCTATAGAGCTCCCACTCACTTTCTTGTAAATACAGGCTTCTCCAAAAGTATGTATAAAACCATATGCTTTGATCACACTATCAAAACATTTATTCCAACTCCGAGAGGCTTGCACCAGTCCATAAATGGATCGCTGGAGCTTGCACACTTTGTTAGCTCCCTTTGGATCGATAAAACCTTCCGGTTGCATCATATATAACTTTTCTTCCATAAATCCATTCAGGAATGCAATTTTGACATCCATTTGCCAAATTTCATAATCATAAAATGCAACAATTTCTAACATGATTCGGACAGACTTAAGCATCGCTACGGGTGAGAAAGTTTCATCTAGTCAATCCCTTGAACTTGTCGAAAACCTTTTGCAACAAGTCGAGCTTTATAGACAGTAATATTACCGTCAGTGTCAGTCTTCTTCTTGAAGATCCATTTATTTTCAATGGTTTGCTGATCAACGGGCAAGTCAACCAAAGTCCACACTTTGTTCTCATACATGGATCCCATCTCATATTACATGGCCTCAAACCATCGCTTCTTCATAGTTCGTAGGTTCGTCATGGTCTAGCAACATAACCTCCAGAACAGGATTGCCGTACCACTCTGGTGCGGATCTTACTCTGTTTGACCTACGAGCTTCAATAACAACTTGATCTGAAGTTTCATGATCATCATCATTAACTTCTTCACTAATTGGTGTAGGTGTCACAGGAACCGGTTTCTGTGATCAACTACTTGCCAATAAGGGAGCAGGTACAGTTACCTCATCAAGTTATACTTTCCTCCCACTCACTTCTTTCAAGAGAAACTCCTTCTCTAGAAAGGATCCAAATTTAGCAACAAACGTTTTGCCTTCAGATCTGTGATAGAAGGTGTACCCAATACTTTCCTTTGGGTATCCTATGAAGACACATTTCTCCGATTTGGGTTCGAGCTTATCAGGTTGAAGTTTTTTCACATAAGCATCGCAGCCCCAAACTTTAATAAACGACAACTTTGGTTTCTTGCCAAACCACAGTTCATAAGGCGTCATCTCAACGGATTTCGATGGTGCCCTATTTAACGTGAATGCAGCCGTCCCTAAAGCATAACCCCAAAATGATAGCGGTAATTTAGTAAGAGGCATCATAGATCGCACCATATCTAGTAAAGTACGATTACGACGTTCGGACACACCATTACGCTGTGGTGTTCCGGGTGGCATGAGTTGCGAAACTATTCCGCATTGTTTCAAATGAAGACCAAACTCGTAACTCAAATATTCTCCTCCACGATCAGATCGTAAAAACTTTATTTTCTTGCTACGATGATTTTCAACTTCACTCTGAAATTCTTTGAACTTTTCAAATGTTTCAGATTTATGTTTCATTAAGTAGATATACCCATATTTGCTTAAATCATCTGTGAAGGTGAGAAAATAACGAGACCCACCGCGAGCCTCAACATTCATCGGACCACATACATCTGTATGTATGATTTCCAATAAATATGTGGCTCGCTCCATAGTTCCGGAGAACGGCATTTTAGTCATCTTGCCCATGAGGCACGGTTTGCAAGTACCAAGTTATTCATAATCAAGTGGTTCCAAAAGTCCATCAGTATGGAGTTTCTTCATGCGCTTTACACCAATATGACCTAAATGGCAGTGCCACAAATAAGTTGCACTATCATTATCAACTCTGCATCTTTTGGCTTCAATATTATGAATATTTGTATCACTACTATCGAGATTCAATAAGAATAGACCACTCTTCAAGGGTGCATGAACATAAAAGATATTACTCATGTAAACAGAACAACCATTATTCTTTGATTTAAATGAATAACCATCTCGCGTCAAACAAGGTCTAGATATAATGTTCATGCTCAACGCTGGCACCAAATAGCAATTATTCAAGTCTAAAACTAATCCCGAAGGTAGATATAGAGGTAGCATGCCGACTACGATCACATCGACTTTGGAACCATTTCCCACGCGCATCGTCACCTCATCCTTAGCCAATCTTCGCTTAATCCGTAGTCCCTGTTTCGAGTTGCAAATATTAGCAATAGAACCAGTATCAAATACCCAGGTGCTACTGCGAGCATTAGTAAGGTACACATCAATAACATGTATATCACATATACCTTTGTTCACCTTGCCATCCTTCTTATCCGCCAAATACTTGGGGCAGTTCCGCTTCCAGTGACCAGTCTATTTGTAGTAGAAGCACTCAGTTTCAGGCTTAGGACCAGACTTGGGTTTATTCTCTTGAGCAGCAACTTGTTTGTCGTTCTTCTTGAGGTTCCCCTTCTTCTTCTTCCCTTTACCCTTTTTCTTGAAACTAGTGGTCTTGTTGACCATCAACACTTGATGCTCCTTTTTGATTTCCACCTCCGCAGCCTTAAGCATTGCGAAGAGCTCGGGAATTGTCTTATCCATCCCTTGCATATTATAGTTCATCATGAAGCTTTTGTAGCTTGGTGGCAGTGATTGAAGAACTCTGTCAATGACACTATCAACAGGAAGATTAACTCCCAGTTGAGTCAAGTGATTATGATACCCAGACATTTTGAGTATATGTTCACTGACAGAACTATTCTCCTCCATCTTGCAGTTATAGAACTTGGAGACTTCACATCTCTCAATCCGGGCATTTGCTTGAAATTTTAACTTCAACTCCTGGAACATCTCATATGCTCCATGATGTTCAGAACGTCATTGAAGTCCCGGTTCTAAGCTGTAAAGCATGGCACACTGAACTATCGAGTAGTCATCAGCTTTACTCTGTCAAATGTTCTTAACATTGTCAGCAGCATCTGCAGCAGGCCTGGCACCCAGCGGTGCTTCCAGGACGTAATTCTTCTGTGCAACAATGAGGATAATCCTCAAGTTACGGACCCAGTCCGTGTAATTGCTACCATCATCTTTCAACTTTGCTTTCTCAAGGAACGCATTAAAATTCAATGGAACAACAGCACGAGCCATCTATCTACAATCAATATAGACAAGCAAAAACTATCAGGTACTAAGTTCATGATAAATTTAAGTTCAATTAATCATATTACTTAAGAACTCCCACTTAGATAGACATCCCTATAATCCTCTAAGTGATTACGTGATCCAAATCAACTAAACCATATCCGATCATCACGTGAGATGGAGTAGTTTCAATGGTGAACATCACTATGTTGATCATATCTACTATATGATTCACGCTCGACCTTTCGGTCTCAGTGTTCCGAGGCCATATCTGCATATGCTAGGCTCGTCATGTTTAACCTGAGTATTACGCGTGTGCAACTGTTTTGCACCCGTTGTATTTGAACGTAGAGCCTATCACACCCGATCATCACGTGGTGTCTCAGCACGAAGAACTTTCGCAATGGTGCATACTCAGGGAGAACACTTATACCTTGATAATTTAGTGAGAGATCATCTTATACTGCTACCATCAATCAAAGCAAAATAAGATGCATAAAAGATAAACATCACATGCAATCAATATAAGTGATATGATATGGCCATCATCTTGTGCTTGTGATCTTCATCTCCGAAGCACCATCATGATCACCATTGTCACCGGCACGACACTTTGATCTCCATTGTAGCATCGTTGTTGTCTCGCCAACTTATGCTTCTACGACTATCGCTACCGCTTAGTGATAAAGTAAAGCATTACAGGGCGATTGCATTGCATACAATAAAGCGACAACCATATGGCTCCTGCCAGTTGCCGATAACTCGGTTACAAAACATGATCATCTCATACAATAAAATATAGCATCATGCCTTGACCATATCACATCACAACATGCCTTGCAAAAACAAGTTAGATGTCCTATACTTTGTTGTTGCAATTTTTACGTGGCTGCTACGGGCTGAGCAAGAACCGTTCTTACCTACGCATCAAAACCACAACGATAGTTCGTCAAGTTGGTGCTATTTTAACCTTCTCAAGGACTGGGCATAGTCACACTCGGTTCAACTAAAGTTGGAGAAATTGACACCCGCCAGCCACCTTTGTGCAAAGCACGTCGGTAGAACCAGTCTCACGTAAGCGTACGCGTAATGTCGGTCCAGGCCGCTTCATCCAACAATGCCGCCGAACCAAAGTATGACATGTTGGTAAGCAGTATGACTTGTATCGCCCACAACTCACTTGTGTTCTACTCATGCATATAACATCAACGTGTAAAACCTGGCTCGGACGCCACTGTTGGGGAACGTAGTAATTTCAAAAAAAATTGTACGCACACGCAAGATCATGGTGATGCATAGCAACGAGAGGGGAGAGTGTGTCCACGTACCCTCATAGACCGAAAGCGGAAGCATTAGCACAATGTGGTTGATGTAGTCGTACGTCTTCATGATCCGACCGATCAAGCACCGAACGCACGACACCTTCGAGTTTTGCACATGTTCAACTCGATGACGTCCCTCAAACTACGATCTAGCCGAGCTTTGAGGGAGAGTTCCTTCAGCACGACGGCGTGGTGATGATGATGATGTTCTACCGACGCAGGACTTCGCCTAAGCACCGCTACGATATTACCGAGGTGGATTATGGTGGAGGGGGGAACCACACACGGCTAAAAGATCTAAGAGATCAATTGTTGTGTCTCTAGGGGTGCCTCCCTCCCCGTATATAAAGGAGTAGAGGAGGGGGAGGGGGCCGGCCACCCTTGGTGCGCCCCATGAGGAGTCCTACTCCCATCAGGAGTAGGACTCCCCCTTTCGATGTTGGAGTAGGAGAGGAGAGGGAAGGAGAAAGAGGAAGAAAGGAAAGGGGGGCGCCCCCCTTCCTAGTCCAATTCGGACTTGGGAGGGGAGGGGCGCGCAGCTGCCCCTTGGCCGCCTCTCCTCTTCCACCAATTGGGCCCATGAGGCCCATTAACCTCCGGGGGGTCCGGTAACCCCCTGGTACTCCGGTATATATCCGATAACCCCCGGAACTATTCCGATGTCCGAATATAGTCGTCCAATATACATTCTTCATGTCTCGACCATTTCGAGACTCCTTGTCATGTCGGTGATCACATCCGGGACTCCGAACTACCTTCGATACATCAAAACACATAAACTCATAATATAACTGTCATCAAACTTTAAGCATGCGGACCCTACGGGTTCGAGAACTATGTAGACATGACCGAGACACGTCTCCGGTTAATAACCAATAGCGGAACCTGGATGCTCATATTGGCTCCTACATATTCTACGAAGATCTTTATCGGTCAAACCGCATAACAACATACGTTGTTCCCTTTGTCATCGGTATGTTACTTGCCCGAGATTCGATCGTCGGTATCTCAATACCTAGTTCAATCTCGTTACCGGCAAGTCTCTTTACTCGTTCCGTAATACATCATCCCGCAACTAACTCATTAGTTGCAATGCTTGCAAGGCTTAAGTGATGTGTATTACTGAGTGGGCCCAGAGATACCTCTCCGACAATCGGAGTGACAAATCATAATCTCGAAATACGCCAACCCAACAAGTACCTTTGGAGACACCTGTAGAGCACCTTTATAATCACCCAGTTGCGTTGTGACGTTTGGTAGCACACAAAGTGTTCCTCCGGTAAACGGGAGTTTCATAATCTCATATTCACAGGAACATGTATAAGTCATGAAGAAAGCAATAGCAACAAACTAAACGATCAAGTCCTAAGCTAACGGAATGGGTCAAGTCAATCACATCATTCTCCTAATGATGTGATCCCATTAATCAAATGACAACTCATGTCTATGGCTAGGAAACATAACCATCTTTGATTAACGAGCTAGTCTAGTAGAGGCATACTAGTGACACTTTGTTTTTTCTATGTATTCACACGTGTATCATGTTTTCGGTTAATACAATTCTAGCATGAATAATAAACATTTATCATGATATAAGGAAATGAATAATAACTTTATTATTGCCTCTAGGGCATATTTCCTTCAATACGTTGTTCCCTTTTTCATCGGTATGTTATTTGCCCGAGATTCGATTGTCGGTATCTCAATACTTAGTTCAATCTCGTTACCGGCAAGTCTCTTTACTCGTTCCGTAATGCATCATCACGCAACTAACTCATTAGTCACATTGCTTGCAAGGCTTATAGTGATGTTCATTACCGAGAGGGCCCAGAGATACCTCTTCGATACTCGGAGTGACAAATCCTAATCTCGATCTATGACAACTCAAAAAACACCATCGTAGACACCTGTAGAGCATCTTTATAGTCACCCAGTTACGTTGTGACGTTTGATAGCACACTAAGTGTTCCTTTGGTATTCAGGAGTTGCATGATCTCATAGTCATAGGAACATGTATAAGTTATGGAGAAAGCAATAGCAACAAACTAAACGATCATCGTGCTAAGCTAACGGATGGGTCAAGTCAATCACATCATTCTCTAATGATGTGATCTCGTTAATCAAATGACAACTCATGTCTATGGTTAGGAAACATAACCATCATTGATTCAACGAGCTAGTCAAGTAGAGGCATACTAGTGACATACTGTTTGTCTATGTATTCGCACATGTACTAAGTTTTCGGTTAATACAATTCTAGCATGAATAATAAACATTCATCATGATATAAGGAAATATAAATAACAACTTTATTATTGCCTTTAGGGCATATTTCCTTCACATGCAACTCCCAAATAACGGAGGAACACTTAGTGTGCTATCAAACGTCACAACGTAACTGGGTGATTATAAAGATGCTCTACAGGTGTCTCCGATGGTATTTGTTGAGTTGACATAGATCAAGATTAGGATTTGTCACTCCGATAGTCGGAGAGGTATCTCTCGGCCCTCTCGGTAATGCACATCACTATAAGCCCTGCAAGCAATGTGACTAATGAGTTAGTTGCGGGATGATGCACTGCGTAACGAGTAAAGAGACTTGCCGGTAACGAGATTGAACTAGGTATGATGATACCAACGATCGAATCTCGGGCAAGTAACATACCGATGATAAAGGGAACAACGCATGTTGTTGTGCGGTTTGACCGATAAAGATCTTCGTAGAATATGTAGGAACCAATATGAGCATCCAGGTTCCACTATTGGTTATTGACCGGAGACGTGTCTCGGTCATGTCTACATAGTTCTCGAACCCATAGGGTCCGCACGCTTAACGTTCGGTGACGATCGATATTATGAGTTTATGTGTTCTGATGTACTGAAGGTAGTTCGGAGTCCCGGATATGATCACGAACATGACAAGGAGTCTCGAAATGGTCGAGACATAAAGATTAATATATTGGACGGCTATATTCGGACCAGTGGTGGAGCCAGCGCCCGGCCACCCCGGACACTTGCCCGGGCTCACTGGCCACGGGACAGCGTACACACCTGATAAACAATGGGGCAAAATCTGCTATGCATAGTCGTTTGCCCGGGCAGAAGTGTATGATACGTGATAAACAAATGGGCTCCCTTTTTTTCTTTTTGAGCAGAACACAATAATGGGCTCCTACCATGCGTTGTCATGGGCTAATTAACTAGCCTACCAAGTGCAGTTGGCGTAATGTTCGTCAGTCATGGGCTGCGATTCCCTTCTTCCAACACGAGCAATCACAACCCTGTTCGGCACAACGCCACCACTTCGGTTGTTCGTTTCTACCCCTAAAAAAAGTGAAAAATAGGCTAGAGTATGGAGACGAACCGGCGGCGAGCGAATCCGGAGGCCGCCCTAGGCGCACGGCCGGTAGCGAGTGGAGCGGATCCATCTCTAGGAATGGCTTATATCCTCATCGTCCAGTGCCTTTCTCGTCTTTCTCGTGATTAGGTAAGATTTCTAACTAATTTGAAGATTGATAGATTAGGGCTAAATTTTGAGTTTAGGTGGTGCGTCGTTTGCCTCGTGATACTGATATATTCAGTACTATGTCCGTATCTTTTCTTACACAAGCCCTCTATTTTGAATATGTTCACTAATCGCAACACTTAATTTATGTGCATTAGAAATTCATATTTTTTGTTGTATAGTGCCTTCTAGGATGTTTGGACGCTAATTTTGATAGATATATTTTTACAAGTAACACGACAAGTTTAGTTCTATGCATGGCCTTGTTTTATGACTTATGTTGTCACATGGCAATATCTGGAAGCCCCTAGGACAGTTTGGCGAGAGCCTTCTCCAGGACACTTGGCAATGGGCGACACATGGTGCGACCTAAGCAGCCCTTTGCCGAAAGCTGTTTGTCGAGTGTGATTGAGGGGGCACTCAGAAAACCTATGAATGCTTGCTAAAGGCAGCACTCCACAAACGTCAAGGACACATTAACTGCAATGGAACCATCTTCACATAGTATCATGCGGTAGCTACTCGGCAAACCAACGAATGCTTTGCCGAAGACTGCACTTGGCAAACATCGAGGACATGTGTCACCCTTCAGTTGTCCTGTGTTCGGCGAGTATGGTAGGGTAGTCGGCAAACCAACGAACGCTTTGCCGAAGACTGCACTTGCAAACATCGAGGACATGTGTCGCCCTTCAGTTGTACTGTCTTCGCCGAGTATGGTACGGAAGATACTTGACAAAGACAACATGCCATGACAAGTGCCATATCTGTCTAACTAGCCGTTAGCCTACTTTATTTTACCGAGTAGCTCATTTTAACCCTCGACAAAGTCTTTGTCAAGTATCCGATGGAAGGAAATCGACGAAGCTCTCTTTGCTGAAAGGGGGTATTTTGAGTAGGGTTTGTCGAGTGTTGCACTCGGCAAACTAGTTGTTGAGCTGATACCGGCCTTCGCCGAGTACTTCGGTACTTGACAAAGAACCTGATTCTGGTAGTGTATAAAACTGAATATTGATATATCATATACTAGCTCACATTAAAATTACATTTTGCATGACTTGATATGTTCATATATTCACTTCATTACTATTGGATATTTGTGTTTTCGAAGTTTGGGGCGATTTTATATATTGTTTATCGAAACACTTGATTTTGATTTTCAAATTAGACTTAGGCTCAAGCTTGCCCGGGCTTCAAAAAAGTTCTGGCTCCGCCACTGATTCGGACACCAGAAGTGTTCTGGGTGATTTCGGAGAAACCGGAGTGCCGGAGGGTTACCGGAAACCCCCCGGGGGAACTAATGGGCCACTTGGGCCTTAGTGGAGAGAGAGAGGGCCGGCCAGGGCAGGCTGCGCGCCCCTCCCCCTCTAGTCCGAATTGGACTAGGGAAGGAGCCCCCCCCCTTTCCTTCTCCCTTCTCCTCCTTTATATACGGGGGAGGGGGTACCCCGTAGATACACAAGTTGATTTCTTAGCCATGTGCGGTGCCCCCCTCCACAGATTTCCACCTCGGTCATATTGTTGTAGTGCTTAAGCGAAGCCCTGCGCCGGTAACTTCGTCATCACCGCCTCCACGCCGTCATGCTGATGAAACTCTCTCTCGGCCTCAGCTGGATCTAGAGTTCGAGGGACGTCACCGAGCTAAACGTGTGCAGATCGCGGAGGTGTCATGCGTTCGATACTTGATCGGTTGGATCACGAAGACGTTCGACTACATCAACCGCGTTACTAAACGCTTCCGTTTTCGGTCTACGAGGGTACGTGGACACACTCTTCCCGCTCGTTGATATGCTTCTCCTAGATAGACCTTGCGTGATCGTAAGAATTTTTTTAAAATACTACATTTCCCAACACATCCTGTTGTGGAGGACGAGCCAATGGACAAGTATGCACTTTGGTTCGGCGTGGGTCAGCAAAATCTTATGGGTTGAGAATTTCGGGTGAGATCCAGTTAATTTTGCCATGTAGGCAGAGCTAGCCGAACAGTCCCCTATGTCTTGCCTGTTCCAGGAGGAGTCCGACCTTTGTGGGTCAAGAGCCGCGGAGGAGATGATGGTTGCCAGATTGATGGACTCCCATACTTGCTCGTGGTATGCTTAATCAACCCGCCGAACTAATTGGGTTATCATTTAGAATCTCCTCGTGCATCATCCTGTTTTTTCTAGGCGCAATGGCAAATTGCTCAGGGCAACACAGGCGCAAGATTCTGTAGCGATTTTGCATTATACACTTTAAAATGATATTTGGTATTTGTATTTTCCCTTCTAGATCACATGCCCCTTTGGAAAGACAAAATATTGAAGGGAAGTGGCCCAAGAAGGTATTCATGCTTTTCCCTTACTAAAAATATTGTTATTGCACATATGGCAAGCTCGCCGAAAAATAACGAGCAACTTACAGTGTGTTTGCATATTTTCATGGGCCAACAAAACTTAAGGGTCATATTTCTTTTGACCGAACAACATAGTGAAGTCTCTCACAACAATTACCCACTAACCAAATGTTTGGGTTATCCTAAACTGTCAATCCATGAGGAAAAAAGAGAGACAAGGTTCTGTTTCCACCTAAGCTTTAAAAAGGTGACATCCATATCAAAGGTTGATTTTTCACATCCTGAAAGAGAGATGAGTTGCTTTGAAGACTTTTGCCATTGCTCTGCTTCTAGTCTAGGCTCAATCTCGCAAACTTTATCTCGTGTGGAAACTCTTGAAACGTTGAACAAACAAAATGCTCAAAACTTACCGCTTCGTGAAATTTGCCCCCACATTTCAGCCTGTTGTATGCTACAAGTTTTGTTCTCCAGTTAGGCTATAATCTATTTATTTTGTTTTTTGCGAGGGAGTTAGGCTATAATTTATGATAGGCGCATGACTGTTTTTTTATCAACCAAAGGGGTATATTATGAGTGTGTTGCGGTCAAAGATCTGTTTGTTCAATATTATCATGTACATGCACATGCTAACCTATAGTTGCTTCACACATATTTTACCTAGATTTTCAAATCAACACAATAATACCAAGACTATCCACATTATTGTGTGCAGAGTCAAACATCTGTACAAGTACTATGTATTAAGAGAAATATGAGTATCATATTCGGTGATTTTTTTTTACGAAAATGATCCAATCTACTATCAAAGTTCACTGGAAGTACAAAGCATCTCAAGCATAATAAAAATTAAATGTCAAGACCCCAAAACAACCACTACTGCCGCTAGAACGAGCCGCTGACGCGCCGCTGTCGCCGCTCCCCTACGGGAGCCGACTTGACCTTGTTGATGATAGCCGGGAAGTCTTCGTGCACGTGCCCTAAGGACCAGTGCACTGGAGCTGCAGTCGTCGCCGTTGAACTCTTGCATAGATCTGAAGCACCTGCCACCAAATCTCGCTAAATGACGAGAAACTCTAACCTCACTGCCTCAAGAAGACGGCAGAAATCTACGCCGGAGCAAACCATACACATATCAGACTGTTCATAAGACTGACATACAAGATCACTTTAACTTTGCCAAGAAAAAACACCTTATAAGCAATAAGGGCATGTCTAATGCATAGCCTCAAGGTGATGCCTCGCATGCCATGTAGGATCGGATATGACGTAAAGTAGATTTGGATAGGTAAGCGGGATCCTTTTTAGGAGGCGGATGCTTGAACAAAAAAAGTGTGGTCCGGTGACAAAAGCTGAAAAGATTGTGTGCAAAGTAAAGATGCATGTGTGCTAGACTCTTTATTTTCTATTTCTTAATGAGACCCACTAGTGATAGCTTGTATTGGAGAGAAAAAATTAATGTAGATGCCTCAAATTACTTTTTGTCATGGAGCATATGTATCCATATGCCATCGTTGTACATGCCCTAATACAGCTCAAAGCCCTGGCGAAGTGTACGTCACCTACCTAGTTTTTCTCTCTCTTTTTTGCAGGTGAACACCCTAGTTAACAGGATACAAATTATGGACCACATTCTTTTTTGTGTGAAAAAATTATACATAACATACTGGAAGTATCTATTAAATTATCCATTGTCGAGCCGACATTGGGACTGCATGCGACATTGCTAATTATTGTCAACCTCCAAATTAGCTGGATGATAATAGGATCATTCATTAGGGTAGGAGCATACTGTATGCACCTTGCTTGCTTGTTTGACTGACCAAACAATGGTCCTTTGCGCTGCCGTGTAGCTCAGAATTGACGACTCAACTCGCATGATGTAGTCGAAGGTGCAATTGATCCCTGCCCGAGAACTTAGAGAAGCCCATTTTACCCCACTAAATTTGTAGCTGAGTTCACTTTATAATTATCAACTCCAAGTTACATCTCTCAATTTATAAAACTGTATCGGTAGAAACGCCTCTTCTGATCAGTGTGGGTGACAATGACCTAGACCTTTGGACAACTCATAATAAGATGATAATTGAGCGAGTCTTCTAGCGGCGTGCCAATTTATTTTGATCTTGCAATTCGGTTGTGTGGGTTTGCTTTATATATAAAGCGAGCCGGGAAAAAGCTTGTTTTCAGAGATTTGTAAAACTTTCTGCATGTGAAGCCTCTTTTTAGATTGGGTTTCTACTGTGATTTTGCCCTAGAGGGTACCACACTAGTTATATCGGGTTTACATAACATCTTTCATATGTCCTCTCCCCTGGTCAATGTTCTCTCTCACCGTCATGTGTTTCGGTGCTCACAATCTGGCTTCCCATCGCCGCCTATGTTGTGCTCAATGCCGGTCTTTGTGCTGCATCTCATGTCGCTCCTCCCGGATATCCACCAGGATCATTCGAGCCTATCACACCTCACCCGCTTGGCACCATTGCCCTCACCGTCTTGAGTCGGATAGGAAAGGGCGCACGGGAACTTGTTGCATCATGATACAAGCAGCCTCACCCCATCCTTGAAGTTTCCACTATCGACTTTGTCCATGACCTCTTGTAGTGTGTAGCCTAAGACCGAATCTAAGGAGATGCAAACGACCTCCTCGGAGCACCCGTCAAGGAAGGGCCAAAATGTGGCAGGGGGAGGTCGGCGTGTCGGGGGAGTAGAATAGTTGGGGTTGGCCCTATGGGTCAACTCAAGCAGGTTGTATGTGATGGTGTTGGTGGAAACCACGTCGACATCCTGTTGAGCTCGGGACGACGAGGGCGGTGATGCATAGTGATGAGGTGGGATGAGGCCGATCATTTTGGAGCTACCACAGGAGAGACGCTGGGAGTGGCAGGAAGGCTAGCGATGACAACGACTATGGGTCTATATGGAGGCAAACGAAGCAAGGAGATCTTCGAGAATAGGACAGGACGACTATTACAAGATAGGAGAGAGATGAGAGGGGGTGATAGGTGGGTCTGGGTTGATCCTGCTAGCCCGATGTGGTCTCACCTAGGAGAAACTACAACAATAAAACGAGTACAATATTGTCTTCTAAACAATTTTGTGGGTGGAACCGTGGAAGGGTCTAAGAGCATCTACACGTGCGGTCACCAAATTCGGCCCTCAAAGAGCGCGTGTGCGGGCACTGACTGGACACTTCTTAAATAACTCTCTCTGCATCCGAACACCTCATATATGAAATCTTAAAACCATACTATCCATGCAAATAAAATATATAAGTAGTACGTAGGTCTACTAATCCTTGACTATGCTACTCGTTGTCGTCAGAGATGTCCACTATCTCCGTTCTAGGCTTCGGGTACATGGGGGGCAGACGCAACTCCGGCTCCTCCTCTGCCTCCATCTCCGCTTCCACCTCGTTGAAGAGCGCGTCAGTCTCCGCCTATTCTTGCCGGAGGAAGCGCGGGTTGGACTCCATGTACTTCTCATACTGGATGGACTTCAGGATGGCTGTCTGCTCCGCCATCTCCGTCGCTTGGGCGACGGCGAACTCCGCCATGGCCTCCTCCATGGTGAAGCCCCCAATCGACTCTGGCTCCGCCACGCCCGGCTCCTCCGAATCTGCACCCTCCATGGGCTTCGGCTGCTGCTCCCCCTCCTCCCCCTTCGGCTCCGACGAGTCCGCAAGCAGAGCCGCTGCGTCCTGGGAGGCGCGCCTCGTCCAGATCTCGTCCTCGATCTGGAAGTGACGCTCTGACGTTAGCATAGCGTAGGTGGTCTTCTACTGTTGGGCCATGTCGGACGGCGTGGGAAGAGAAATGTGCTCGGGCTGGCGGCATGGAGAGGGAGGAATAGGTTATGGCTAGGGTTGGGGACCCCGACCAGCTTAAATAGCCAGACTTTGGCCTCGGACGGCAAGCCGGAGCGACGCCATGCGACGTTCACACCCCCATCGGAGGAGACGTCTATCAGACTGTTGGTTTCCAGATGATTCTGTGTGGGACCCAGCCATCGGTTCGACGTGGCGGATGCGCCTAGGCCTCCCCATATATGTACCATATTTTGGCTGGATATGAGGGGTGCCGGTCAGCCCGGACGTTTGATACCCGTTTGAGGCGCCCGTCTAGGTTAGCTTTTTTTGACTGGT
>NC_041382.1:518333146-518386392 GCF_002162155.2 Triticum dicoccoides | reverse complement strand
GTTGGCCGACGCTCCAACTTAGACAAAACTGAAGTAAGGGGTTGTAAAGTGAATTCATTTGGCTCTTCTAAACCTTTGAGGTTAGTTTAGCTCTTCTTTTCCTTCAGATATACTTATGAAGAAAATCATGACGTGAATGCCCAAAAAAGAGGTTATCTTATTTATTTTGTAAAATAAAATATATTTATTAACATAAAATGGTCGTGCGTGCATAATTTCGTTATGTGACGGCTTAATAGAAGTTCATATATTTATTTTGTAAATTATTTTGTAAAATAGTCCTAACTCGTTATGTGACGGACTAATACAAGTTCAGTGGCAATGGTCGTGCGTGCAATACACGGTGATTTGACGGTCGTGATCTTCGTCGAATTAAAGAACAGAAAGATGAACCGGAAGTGATAATGGCAAGTTGACAACTTGGCCCTACCCGTAGTCAGGTATTCGTATCTTACAACGTCTGCCTCAAGCCTTCCAACGTGCTCCTCGGGATCTCAGCAAGTGAGTAAGATCTCCAACTGAGCTGGAGTCTGAAGGACTAATTTGGTCCATACATTTGCATTGTTCTTTATAGTCAAACTACACCAGCAGCGCAGGTTTACAATAATAGGGCGAACATATTCTTGAGCGAGGCCGGCACAGACCAGCAGGTACATACACGGCTTTTGTAGTTCCCACTTGGACATGAAATTCCCTCTCCTTTTAGGCCTTTTATTAATCATTATCAGTATGCACGCAGTGTGAATCCCCAGCGAAGTTACTGTCATCCACGCAATTTTGGTTCTTCCTGCGCAACTGTGCTCCACACATGCAAGCGAGGCCGATCGCGACGTCGTCTGAAGATCCATATGATTTTTCATTTGCACCCTGCAATTTGGTTCTCAAGCAAAGACTTGTCTCCCGTAACTAATACAGAAATGTTAGGGGAGCAAAAATGACATGTTTGCTGAAGGATAAAGCTCGGTTTACTTTGTGACAAATGGCTCAGTGCTACGAGGGAAACGATTTTGGCTATAGGGCCGGCAGCACAAAATATTCCATTGCATCTAACGGAATGTTGGAGCTTTTCATCATGCGAAGATGCCCCTCGTCTCCTTAGTGGTGCCACAGACAGGCCTCCCCATCCGTTCTTGCTAATTATTCTCTTAATTAATGTTAAGCATCATCCCTCGTGCTCATGTTTCCTTTAGTAAAATCTTGAGCAGTTTGAATGATATGCATTTAGGAGGAGGAGGAGGATTGGATATGGTGGTAGTGCACTTTTGGTTGAGGAGCTGCACCCAACACTTTTGCCCAACCATTTTTTGTCTCCCAAGCAAACAGCCCAGCTATAGCACTTGGTCACACTGATCTGCTCTGATGCGCATTTTGACCAGAAAGCTCAAAAGGCCATCCAACCCAACAGCAATCGCCACCACAAGTGCCTTTAGTTCGTCCGTAAAGTTCACGCCTATATCTTTATGGGCTTGACTAAAAGATCTGTATTTGCTAGCAGCACATTTGTAGTCTTCACGAAACCACAGGTACCTATTTGCGATATGTGCATAATTTCATTATTTGGCTAGCACGTTTCATTTCATTTCATGGACATTTCAGAAAAAATACATGGTTTGACCATTTATACGTTCATGCGTAACTAATAAAATTTTCATCTATGTTCACATATACACACGCTTAAACTGTCACTTGACTCGAAAAGTCTCTTCTGAACTCAAGCTCCTACGAGCTCGGTATGAACAGTAAAATTCAAAAAAATATATATCTAAAATTCAGATTCTTTTGGCAAACGTTGACCAATGTTTGCAACATTTCATCATTAAATAACATTCGTGGAAGTCATGGCAAAATCAAACGATGCTCCAAAAATGATTTGGAAACATTCATAAATGTTTTCTACAAAAATTCAGATATTTTGAATTATTTTCTTTTTCTTTTTTGAATTTTACCGAGTTGAGATAGTCCGCGTCGGGATGTGAGCCCTTGGGTCTAAACCAGACCACGCTTAAACTATAGATAGAAGCCAGGATGTATATTCATACTAAAAAATGATAGTCCAATGTCGTAGTAAAAAATGTATACAACAAAGTCATGCATAATTGTATTTTAGAAACAAAAAATCATTGATTTATCACCAGACAAGTATTATCAATGTATCACTATAAAAGTATGCTAGTATACCATTACAAACATTATAATTACTCCAATACCATTGCAACCACATGAAACACCTAAACCGCCCTCAAGGTGGAGGCCGCCCAGGCGACGCGCAAACTCAAAATCTCCATATCTTAGCCTCCATAATTCGTTCTAGTTTTCTCATTCAAACACTTCAATTCCTTCCAAAACTAAAATTTTAGCACATCAAGCAACCATGGAGATAGTCGGCGACACCCAAATCACATGCTAGTGTTGTGCGCACTGTTCCCTACGGCGACATTTGTACCGTTCCTTCCTCCTTCGGCATGTGCATTGTGCTTTTCTCGAGGTTCCTGGAACGTATGATGATATCACGTGCCTTCGCACAAAATTTTCGAGCCACTGGATCCATCGTGATGGGTGTTCATGCGGTCTTCTCTCACCCGGCCCGCCTTGATTTGGAGCCTAAGCGACTCCATCTCCACTTTAATTTGGAGCATCTTCTCCTCAATGTCTTGTTGATGCCGCTTGCTCTCTTGCATAGCCTCCCATCTCACCTTCTTCGCTCCATCTCTAGCTTTTCTTGCTTCCTCTTCTTGGTGTAATCATTTCTTTTCCTTCTTGTCCTCATCAACTCATCGACCTTTTTTCATTGCCTCCACCTCTCCTTCCCCCTTGAGCTTCTCCTTTCTCTCTTCCTACTGCCGGGTCGACCCATGCTAGCTAGTGGAATGGTACTTGTAGGCACATTTGCCCTTTCCTCTTGATCAACATCATCTCCGTTGTCATCCGCCTCCGAAGAGGAATTGGCGCTCTTCAAAGATTTGGACCACTGTCCTCATTACTCGTCTTCCACTTCTCATGCTCTTCCAACGAAAACCAACAATTTTGGAGGCAAAATGATCTTCCCTTCGACTTGGCCATATATTTGTACCTCTCTTAGGCCATCTCATCCTAGAACAAAAAAAAAGCACAAGTTCATGAGAATGCTCAAAGTAATGGGAATGTGGCAATAAAAACAACCCTATTGATTTATATTGAACATATAACCACTAAAAGAAGCGCACTTCATTTGCTTCTTACACACCGCCCACCGGTTGCACATCTTTTCGCACCCCCTCGATTTGTGAGAGATTTGAAGCTAAGTTTCTTTTTCTCCGCCTATGATGAAATATGAAACTTTCTTGTTGTGCATCTAATAGTTCTCCGTCGACTGTTCCTTCCCAGTGATTGTATCGAGGAAGATATTTTTACATGCCCTGACAAGCGCAACATCCTCATTGTCCTTAAAGTTGCTTCCCCAAGTGCACTCCTTGTTTGACGAGTTAGTGGCATATATTTGATCAAATTCCATATCATTAACGTAGTGATGATCAAAAAGCAACAATGATGCTCCCTCGAGATCGGCATCGTTTTTCACAGAATCACTAATCATACTATTCAGAAATCATTCGTCGTTGAGGGTCAATTCCCAAAATTTAGAAAGTCACCACTAAATCTTAAACATTACATATTTGCCAACAATTTTGCATGGTCACCTCACATTCAATCAAATAAAAAGTGCATGACTAGGAAGTGGCCCTTGTTTCGTCAGCCACATGGAGGAAGCGAGAAGGGGCAAAGGCACCTTTCACGCCCTTTCCTTTCTTCTTATTTGTTCCCTTCGCTGAAGAATGATGCGGCCCCGACAGGGGGGCCGTTGCCTCCACGACAGGCAAAGGCACCTCCGCTCGGGACTCTTCGCTGACATGATCGAGGTTGGTCGTTGGAGGCGCAGTAGACGCGACCGTCAAAGTCATCGGTCCCAACTCCAAAATGGTGGGATCAGGCACGAGGGTCAAGGAGGCAGCCATGGCTTCATTACCCAGGATTGGGGATGGTGGAAAGCGGTTAGTGGTGGCGCTACGGGAGGGAGGGGGCATCTCGGGCTGGAAGAGCAACATGAAGGGAAAATGTATTTCACAGAATCCATTTTTCAGGTGGAGTGCGCTCCAAGTGCCCACCCCAACCGCCAAATATGGAGTGACGCGAGCCGTATATAGAATGCGTTGCATAAATTATGGTGACCAACAGCGAGATGACAACTCCACTATAGTGGCCTTTTCAACCAAAATCGCCATATTGCCGGCTATTATGGCGTTCGGGCCGATATGGCGACTCTGCTAGAGTTGCTTTATAGATATTGGTTACTAGTGTTTCCAAAGAAAATATCAGATCTATTATAAAGGTTCACCAAAAATACAAAACACCTCAAGCATAATAAAAATTACATCAAGGTTCATGGACCATCGGACGACCATTGCCGCTGCCAGAATGAGCTGCTGACGGGTGGCTGTCACTGCTCCATTGCCAGAGCCAGTCTGACCTTATCGATAACAGTTGGCAAGTATTCGTGCACGTGCCCCTAAAGACCATCGTTTGGAGCCACAGTCTTAGAATCGATTTGAAGAACCTCACACCAAATCTTATTGTTGCTATGCACGATGAGAAACCCTAACATCGCCGCCCCGAGGAGCTAGCAGAAATCTATGCCGGAGCTCCATCTAATCTATCCCATGGACGAAATTGAGGAGGAATAGCAAATATTTAGAGATATTGAATTACCAGGCTTATGAAAAAGAGATAGATTACCGACCATGATTTTATTGCATTGCCAAAGATTTATCTGATTTGACTGTCCAGATAAAAATTGTTACCAAAAATATCTGAAGGGATGAAAAACCGGTTGAAGGATGAGATAATGTATGTGGAGAGAACAAACGAAGTGTAGGCGAAACGACCTCCCTGTTCCTTAACGTGTGCTGCTACCACTCAAGCCAACGAGCATTGTTGACTGATTAACAACATGGTACTTTAAGAACTAACTGGACGATACAATTTTTTAAAAATAGTGAAATTTTTAGAAAACATGAACATGTTTTTTTATTTTGAAATTTTTAAACAACTTTTGAAAATTCAAACTTTTTTGAGAAATGCCAACATTTTTTAAATAGTGTTTTTAAAATGATTTAATTATTTTTAAAATTCTAAAACGATTTTTCAAAAATGCACATTTTTCGTAATCACTGAATATTTTTTGAATTTGTGATCAAAACAATTTTAAAAAATAAAAATATTTCGGGTGCCAAATATTTTGTGAAGAACATATTTTTCTTAAATTTCTGAATATTTTTCAAAACACATACTATTTTTGAAAAACTGAACAATATTTATAAATTTCAAAAAAAATTAAAAAAAATAATACTTTTCAAACAACTTTTGTAGATTGTGAATAATTTTTAATAATCCAAACATGTTTTTGGAAACACAAACATTTTTTGGATATCTGAACACTTTATGAAATTTGTGAACAATTTTTGAAAAACGCTAACAGTTTTTAAATGTGAATAGTTTTTGAAAACATGATTTTTTAAGCTATGAATATTTCTTTATGAAGCTTGAACAATTTTTATATTTGGGAAAACTATAAAATGAAAAATTGAGAAAAAGAAAAAAAATAAAATAAAAATAGAAAATAACGAAAAACGATAATGTCCAGTCATTTGCTGAGTGTCGTCGATGTGTGAGTTTGCTCCAAATAACGACCCAAAGAGTGTCGTATTGGGAATTCCACTTGGGACTATCTCTTGAATGATGGGCTTGCTTCCTAATATGCCTCAACTAGGATTTACGAACATCGAACTAAGGCTGAGCCTCCCAGTGTAAGGGGATTTCCTATTGGGCGCATGTTGCGTCAAAGTGTCGACCTATCGCACATCCCTCATCCGTAGTTGGGCCGGCCCTTTCTCCAGTTTCCTTTTGTCTAGCGACCAGTACTGTTTCTTCTCCTCCATGTTCTTTGTCACTATTCCCGCTCCTTCTCCTACTTCTATTGATCTTTCTCTTCTCCTGCGGATCTTTCTCTTCTTCGCTACGCTCTTAGGCGGCGAGGTGATTATTTTCTCCTCCCCTGTGGTTTCCTATTTCCTCTCTCACGGGAAGTAACACATGGTTTGATTCATCCCTTTTTTTGTTGGCAGATCACGTTTGGCATGTTAATCCCGATGAACATTACTTTTGATTTGTGATACTTTCTATAGATTGGTCAGACCCGTTAGCGCCGCTCTAGTTCCATGCTTCCCCTCATTTTTTAGGTTCATCCCTGTGCCAATCCATCCATCTTGTGATGTTTTTCTTCATGTGAACATGCCAGGTTCAGATCTAGCAGACAAGAGGTTTGTTTTTTAATTCTATAGGCTCAAGGAAAAATGTTGCAACACTCTATATTTATCTTTAGCTCATATTTTAGGGCTAAACTCACTCGTATGATGCGTTGTTCGGTATTTTATCAATTCTATTTTTCTTATGGGGAAAAACAAAATGATTTGTAATAGTCTTGGATGCAAATTAAGCAGTTGTGTTCTTGTTTAATTGTGTCATAGTGGCAGCTAGTACATGGCTGAAGGTACTTGTCTCATTTTCAACAACACATACTATGGATGTGCGCACCCATATTTCTTCCCAATGAAACTTATGAGTTGAATCACACTTATAAATGTTTTCCACCCCTTCAATCTGTAGATCTTAAAAGTCTAGTACAAATTGGCATAAATCATACCGTCGACTTTTTTTGAATGATTGGCATATAAAGAATGCTAGTTCTTCTTTGCAAATTTACACATAAGTGACAGTTAATCATAGTGCCCTGTAAATTTGGTGAGATCCCTAGACAACCCCAATGTATTTGTGCACCTATATTTCTTCCCACTTAAACCAAGAAAATGCATTTTTCACACCAAACCATCCGAGAAAATTTGAAACCAGTTTTAAATGATCCTATCTGGATTAGTGGGCACTTATCGCTAATTGTTGTAAGTCCGTACTCCCAATATCCTATACAGTTCTGGATACAACTTACCTAGAGTTGATTTATTTTTCTATAGTTTGTTCTCTAAAAAATCTGTCACTTATGTTCTTTATGTATCTACTGTATACATTATTTCTAGTGCGTACAAGTTTAACTATATCTGATCAAATCCTCTAGATCATGTCCATATTGTATACAACTTTCTCTCAATTCAACTGTAGATCTTGCTTGAGAGAGTTCTTTGAATATTCTGCAATTTTTTGTACTAAAGCCTTGTATACAATTATACATACTTAATGTTGTTTTTTCATTCTGTTTAAACAACTTTATTTCATCCATGAAGGGCTTTCATTCTGGAAGTTTTCTGATTTCATTTTTACCATTACTTCTACTTCTTTGTTCTCAATATGCGTTATGTTAGGTTTTTAACACACTCTATCTTTGTACTTATTCAAGTATTTCTCCTTTTCATTTCTCTGGCAAGATATCATTCCTCACCTCTGCCCGCTTGTCGGTTACAAAATGGCGAAGTTCAATCCGCACAAGGTTGACTTTGGAGGCCTTGGATGTTTCCACCAAGAAGAGTAAGAAATAGTGTTAGATGTCCTCGGAAAGAAAAGGAGAGTTGCCAATAGATGGTAGATTTTCTGTTAAGATGGTTTCCACTATTTTTCCCATCGTGGCATCCCTCGGATGCACATTTACTTTGTACTACCTATGAGTAACATATATTCGCATCTAAAAAGTATTGTACGATTGTGAGATGTCGTTTTATTTGCTTTTGCTTGACTCGCCATAGTTCAGTATTACATCACAAAAGAGAAATAAGTATGGGATAATGAACAAAATTATTTTTCAGAATTTTGCAATTCTTCTGAACAAAATATTCATGGATTTCTCGTTTTCTTTGGCCTTTGGCTTACATTATTGGTTGAGGGGGGATAGATTATTGCTTCAGTTCCTTCTCTGCTTCCTCCAATTATTTAGCACTATCTAAATTATTTGCGACATAACGAGATTAGCGAACAATCCCTATTTATTTAATAAAACATCAGCAACTTTAAGTCTATTTTATCTAATGGATAAATTCAACATCATTTTTTCCTAATGGATATATACATGCCTAGCCATCTGTATTATCATGTTGTACATCCCTAGCCATGTTCGGTTATATCCAGAATTTCAATATTGGAGAACCAAAACACTAACATAATATATACGAGAGAAAAATATGTGAACATATTTTGAATCCCAAGAACATTTATTCTAATTCCATGAGGATTATTTGAATGCCTTAATCATGTTCCGAATCTAGGAACAATTTTTGAAATGATGAGCATTATTTGGAATACAAGAACAAATTTTGAATTCCATGAACATTTGAACATTAATTCAATTGACAAACATTTTTTTGAATTCCATAACATTTTTTTGTTTGACCTGCACATTGTTTGGATCCAATGATTGTTTTAATTCCAAGCACGTTGTTTCAATTGATGAACAATTTTTGAATGCCTTGACATTATTTGAATTAGCGAACAATATTTTGAACCAATGTACATTTTAAGAAAAATCCGAGAACAATTTTGTACGATTTGATTTTTTTAATTCGTGAACAATTTTTGAATTTCAAGAGCACTTTTTGAATCCAACAAATTCTTTTATGCTTCATACATTTTTTAAAACAAGAAACATTTTATTTGAAATTCGAGGAATATTTTCAATGCCACGAGCATTTTTTGAATCCATGATTTTTTTTATTACAATAATATTTTTTGAATGTGTTAAATATTTTTAAATCCAGGAACAATTTTTTATAGTCATTAACAATTGTTTAGTCCAAGAAAAATTCTAAATTTTAAAAATAATTTTGAATGCATCAACATTTTTCCAATCCAAGAACAATTTTTCAAGTTCCTCGAACATTTTCTGAATCCATGAACATGTTTTCAATTCTAGGAACATTTTTTGAATGGTCTGGTCATTGTTTCAATGCCTTTACCATTATTTAATCCAATAACAGTTTTTTAATGTCATGATAATTTTTTAGTCCAATAATAAATTTAAATTTCAAGAACAATTTTTGACTTGGTGAACAATTTTTTGAATGCCTTGAACATTTTTAGAATCCAAGAACATTGTTTGAATGCCTGGAACATTATTTTGATATATTTTCAATTCCAGGAACATATTTTCAGTGTCTTGAACATTTCTTTAATCCGAGAACAGTTTTTGATAGTGTTGAACTTTTTTTTGACTACAAGAATATTTTTCAATGTCAAAGAGCCAATTTTAATTTGGTGAACAATTCTTGAGTGCCGTGAACATTTTTTACAATCCAAGAACAATTTCCTGAATGACTCGAACATTTTTTAATCTACGAACAACTTGTCAATTCCAAGAAGAGTTTTGGATGCCTTGAACATTTTTTGAATTCAAAAAAATTCTTTGAATGGCATGAATTTGAATCCAAGAACATCTCTCTTCATTTCAAATAACAACTTTGAATTGATGAACAATTTTGAACCGCCTTGAACTTTTTCTAAATCCAAGAACTAGCTCTATGTTTCTTGTAGCAACAAAACAGTAGCAAGTTCCAGATTTATGTTTCCGTTCCTATTTTTGATTTCAGTTCTTGTCTTGTAGTTGTAATTTTTAGAAAAAAATAACTTTTTTGCTAGTGAGCGTCAAAGCACTAGAAGATTTTTTTAGGGTAAACACTGGAAGAAATAGGCTACTAGGTTTTGTGCATCGAACGAGAAATAGGAGCAGTAGCAGTCAAACTAGGAAACGGAACAAAAACAACTACTAGTCGAACCAGAAAAAAGAATGAAGAAAACCAAAAATAGAAACATGAACCGAGAAACTCAGCCCACCAAGCCCGCCAGTAGGCTGCTATGTGCGAAACAGCGGCTATTCGACACAAAGAGCGTCATATAGGCGCTCCACTGTAAGGAGTTTTGGATATAACTCAGTTTTTTCGGATGGACCACAACTCTGAATGTAGAACTCTGCCCTGTGTAACCATCTGGAACAAATAAACGAGCTTGCAGGTCCCTAAAAGAACGAGCTTGTAGGAATTCGATGAAATTTATGTGAAATACCTTTGTCCAAGAAATTTTGGAGAAATCCTAGCATGGGTTTGAATCTCGTTTTTGTAACTTACATGTTTTTTACGTGGATTGTAACTTCCATCTTCAACAATACCATATCAGGGTTGCCAAAGAAATAGGACCACAATATCGGAGGACGTTCCCTGGGAGTGTTTTTTTCTAACGAACGCCAAACTTACGATGCCAAACCAACTAAAGTTTTCATGACAACTTTGTCCAGAGACCTCTATCACAACAAACCTTCCAACAATACAACATGGTACAAGACTTGGTTAGCAACAAGGAAGACACTGACAATAAAGACATCTGGAGATATCGTTGGCCCTCCAACCACTACTCCTCAATGAAGATGTGCAGGCACATCATGGGAATCAACACAACACATGCAATTTTTAAAAGGGATAATCGGTTTTATACCCTTAGTTGGGTACCACTCGTTAGGATTGCCCCTACTTTTGGAAAACATGCGGTCTTGCCCAACTCAGTTTGCTTGTCTTGTGCATTTGCCCTTCCGGCATGACTCCGCCCAGTCAGCGCCGTTTGACCATAAGCGGCGCTATATTTTGGACATTTTTGCCCCTGTCGGTGCTACACTTAGTACCCTTTCATCCTTTGTGAGCTCGCGCTGAACAAAACAGACGAGCAAAGTCGGCAAGGCGAGGCTGGCGAGGATGAGGATGGAGCGGCACAACATGACGAGCTCGGGCTCATCCAACTACTCGCAGGCGGCCGATGAGGTAAGTGAACATGAGCTTGTGCGCCTTCCCCCACCCTCAATTCGTTCTAGGGTTTGTGATATTTGGGGGAAATTTTGACCTTCCTTCCCTTCCATTTGGTTTAGGTTGATGGGGTCGAGATTGTGCAACTCGTCTCTGAGTTCTATCTTCCCGATGACACCTATTGTGGATTGGAGTATCGTTCAAAGCATCGTTGCCCTGGTCACGGCCTTGTTCCTGCCTGCCGTGTTTCCTAGGGAGGGGCAAGCACCGGCCGCCAGTTTTTAGGGTGTCCTTTAGATGTAAGAGTTTGTGAATTTGAGCATCTTTTAGTTCTTGTTTATGAAATATCTAATTTTTGGTTAATGTGATGTGCAATGAGTTAACAGAGGAGTGTGAGTGGGTGGTTTGGGTCGATCCTCCTCCTCCATTGCATGTTGCCCTGGCTTTTGAAGACCTGCACACAGAGGTAGAACAGAGCAGGATCAAAAGTCACAATTTGAAGAAGGAAAACCTTGAGCTGTCAAGGAAGAATCTTGTTTTGAATAAGAAGCTAAGAGGAAGAGATGAGATGATGCTTCTTTTAGCATTGTTGTTTGTAGGAATTTGTGTTGTACTGCTATTTGTGTTGTAGTTGTATCAGTTTTTGCTTGTTGACAGAATGGTACAACTTAGTACGATGTATTTGAAGATGATGATGCACTGTTGTGGTCAAGATGAAACCCGCTATTTTGTTTCTGCAAACTAGATGATGGTGTGGATGGATGCAAAGTAGATGCTGGTTGAGATGTCCTAAGTAGACAGAAGTGTGCCAAAGTAGATGTAGTTTTTGTCATCGACGATGTCGATGACAAAACTATGCCAAAGTAGATGTAGTTTTTGTCATCAACGACATCGATGACAAAACTATGCCAAAGTAGATGTAGTTTTTGTCGTCGACGACATTGATGACAAAACTATGCCAAAGTAGATCAACAACAAACTTATTAAACATCACAATGGTCACAAAGCATTAAGAAGTTGATCATCACAAATGTACCAAACATTGGGCATAACTAGTGCATAAAGCATTAAGAAGTTGATCATCACAAACACTAGGCATAACTAGTGCATAAAGCACTAAGAACATACAAAGTACTGGCTATCATAGTGCACATACAACAACATCAAGTGCACCACAGTTTTTATCTAGTAACGGTACTACAACTGAAGTTTCTTGCTCCTGGTGTTCTTGGCTGGGTTTGGAGCCAGCTTTGCCTTCCTTCTAGTGTTCTTTGCTGGATTGGGGGCACTGGGTGGAGCTTCAACTATTGTTGCTGCTTTTTTGGGTGGAGAGACACCCTTGCTGTCAACACTGCTTCCAGTAACTGAGCAAAATGTTGATGTTGGTACATTTATCTTTTGCTTGCAAAACCTTGGAGAAGCTCCCCTATCTGATCCGTTTTTATAATTCTTTCTAGGACTAAAACAATTTCAAACATAACACATTTTTTAAGATATGAACTAATTAAAACTAAACAAGTTGAAGATATGAACGAAGACTAACACAAGTTGCTGGCATAGACCTGACTACACTAGCTTGTGTAGATGCCTCATCTGAGGTTTCCTTTGGTGGTGGCATCTGCTACCGAAGAACATCAACTTCTAGCTCTTCATCCTCCTCCTCATCTTCTACTTTTGCTTCTGGTGGCTCATTAGCTGTAGGATGATCATCTGCATTATCTGCTCCCCAATGTTCTTCTTCTCCAAAGCTGGATCAACAGATTCTTTTCAGCCTTTGGTTTTGTGTCCACATCTTCCACATCTCTTTCACTTATACTTCCTAGGACCAAGGCCCTTTCCTTCACCAATAGATCTTATCCTCTGCTTTCTTGGTCTGCCTGGTGGTATGTTCTGAATAGGAGCACACAGCTTGAATCCTAGATCTACACAGTCCCATTGTTGTTTGCCTTCTAGAGCTAGTAAATTTGCCATCATAAGTAGCTCTGAACATCTCAACTGAGTAATATTTGTGGACATATCTTTTCTCTCTGTCAGTAGCAGTCACCTCAGCCTCTGTTGGGCTTCTCCTAACTATACTCATCTCCAAACCGTTTGTCTTCTCCATCAAAACCTTCATTACTGCTGGTATGATGTAGTGCACAATGAAATGGTCAGTGGCAATTCTGTTTCTTAAGTCAAAATTTTCCATGATGTATTGCCTAATCTTGTCTAGTAGGTAAACTATGTGAAGACTCTTGTATTTCCTGATTCTTGAGTTGAATGATTCAGTAAGGTTGTTGTTCACATAGTCAACCTTGCACATCTCACTGAAATCAACTATTGCCCAGATTTTTGTGTGGTGCTCCTCCAAAAATTCCTTCACTTTGGGTTTGATTTTGAGCTGGTTCAGATGATAATTGTGCTTCTTGATACTGTAGGTTAGTGAGCAAGACCATAAGTTATCATCATAGAACTTCCCCTTAAATTTCTTAATGAAATTCTGAGCCAAGTGTCTCATACACTGTCTATGCTCCACTCCAAGGTATGCATCAACAGCGGTTTCAAATCCCTTGCAAGCATTGATACGTCTCCATCGTATCTACTTTTAGAAACTCTTTTGCCTTGTTTTGGACTCTAATTTGCATGATTTGAATGGAACTAACCCGGACTGACGCTATTTTCAGCAGAATTGCCTTGGTGTTATTTTTGTGTAGAAATAAAAGTTCTCAGAATGACCTGAAACTTCACGGAGAATATCTTTGGAATAAATAAAAAATATTGGCGAAAGAATCAACCAGAGGGGACCCACCGGCTATCCATAAGGGTGGAGGGTGCCCCCTAAGGCGCACCCCCTGCCTTGTGGGTCCCCTGGACCTCCACCGACCTCAAATCTAACTCTATATATTCATGTTCGAGGAGAAAAAAATCAGAGAGAAGGATTCATCGCGTTTACAGTATGGAGCCACCGTCACCCCCTGTTCTTCATCGACAGGTCAGATCTTGAGTCCGTTCAGGGGTCCGGAGAGGGGAAATCGTCGCCATCATCATCACCAACCTTCCTCCATCACCAATTTCATGATGCTCACCTCCGTGGGTGAGTAATTCCATCGTAGGCTTGCTGGACGGTGATGGGTTGGATGAGATTTATCATGTAATCAAGTTAGTTTTGTTAGGGTTTGATCCCTAGTATCCACTGTGTTCTGAGATTGATGTTGCTATGACTTTGCTATGCTTAATGCTTGTCACTAGGGCCCGAGTGGCATGATTTCAGATCTAAACCTATTATGTTTTTGTGAAAATATTTGTGTTCTTGATACGATCTTGCAAGGTGTAGACACTTATTACGAATTATGATCTGCATACCCCAAGGTGATAACAATTGGGATTCTTCCCGGTGATTACCGTAGTTTGAGGAGTTCATGTATTCACTAAGTGCTAATGCTTTGTTCTGGTTCTCTATTAAAAGGAGGACTTAATATCCCTTAGTTTCCATTAGGACCCCACTGCCACGGAGGGTCGGACAAAAGATGCCATGCAAGTTCTTTTCCATAAGCACGCATGACTATATTCGGAATACAAGCCTACATTATATTGATGAATTGGAGCTAGTTCTGTGTCACCCTAGGTTATAACTGTTGCATGATGAATGTCATCTGACATAATTATGCATCACTGATCCATTTCCTACAAGTTCGTTTCATATTGGTCTTTGCTAAGTTACTTTTTCGTTGCCACTGTTACGATTGCTACAAAACTGCTACTGTTACTTTTGCCACTGTTACCTAACTCCCATACTACTTTGCTGCAGATATTAAGTCTTTCAGGTGTGGTTGAATTGACAACTCAGCTACTAATACTTGATAATATTCTTTGCCTCACCTTATGTCGAATCAATAAATTTGGGTTGCATACTCTACCCTCGAAAACTGTTGCGACCCCCTATACTTGTGGGTTACCAAGACCTTTTTCTGGCGTCGTTGCTGGGGAGCATAGCTCTATTCTTTGAGTCACTTGGGATTTATATCTGTTAATCACTATGAGGAATCTGAAAGACAACAAAACCTGAAGGAAATATGCCCTAGAGGCAACAATAAAGTTGTTATTTATATTTCCTTATATCATGATAAATGTTTATTATTCATGTTAGAATTGTATTAACCGGAAACTTGATACATGTGTGAATACATTGACAAAACACCGTGTCCCTAGTAAGCCTCTACTAGACTAGCTCGTTGATCAAAGATGGTTAAGTTTCCTAACCATAGACATATGTTCTCATTTGATGAACGGGATCACATCATTAGGAGAACGATGTGATGGACAAGATGTTGGGGAACACAATATTTCAAAAAAAATCCTACGATCACACAAGATCTATCTAGGAGATGCATAGCAATGAGAGGGGAGAGTGTGTCTACGTACCCTCGTAGACCGAAAGCAGAAGCATTTAGTAACGCAGTTGATGTAGCCGAACGTCTTCGCGATCCAACCGATCAAGTACCGAACACACGACACCTCCGTGATCTGCACACGTTCAGCTCGGTGACGTCCCTCGTACTCTTGATCCTGCTGAGGCCGAGGGTGAGTTCCGTTAGCACGACGGCGTATTGACGGTGATGATGAAGTTACCGACGCAGGGCTTCGCCTAAGAATTACAACGATATGACCGAGGTGTATATCTGTGGAGGGGGGCACCGCACATGGCTAAAAGATCAACTTGTGTGTCTATGGGGTGCCCCCTCCCCTGTATATAAAGTAGGGGAGGAGGAGGAGGGTCGGCCACAAGGGGCGCGCCCAAGGGGGGATTCCTACTCCTAGTAGGAGTAGGTTCCCCCCTTCCCTAGTCCAAGCAGGAGAATAAGGAAGGAGAGGAAGAAGAGAATAAAAGGGGGCTGAACCCCTAGCCCTAGACCAATTCGGTTTGGGCTAGGGGGGTGCCACCTCTTGGCGTGCCTCCTCTCTTCCACCACTAGGCCCATAAGGCCCAATAACTTCCCGGAGGGGGTTCCGGTAACCCAAGGTACTCCGAAACTTATCCGAAATGGCCCGATCCATTCCGGTGTCCAAATGTAACCTTCTAATATATGAATCTTTATGTCTCGACCATTTCGAGACTCCTCGTCATGTCCGTGATCACATCCAGGACTCCGAACAACCTTCAGTACATCAAATCACATAACTCATAATACATATCATCATCGAACATTAAGCGTGCTGACCCTACGGGTTCGAGAACTATGTAGACATGACCGAGACACATCTCCGGTCAATAACCAATAGTGGAACCTGGATGATCATATTGGTTCCTACATATTCTATGAAGATATTTATCGGTCAAACCGCACAACAACATACGTTGTTCCCTTTGTCATAGGTATGTTACTTGCCCGAGATTCGATCGTCGGTATCATCATACCTAGTTCAATCTCGTTACCGGCAAGTCTCTTTACTCGTTCTGTAATGCATCATCCCATGACTAACTCATTAGTCACATTGCTTGCAAGGCTTATTGTGATGTGCATTATCGAGAGGGCCCAGAGATACCTCTCCGATACACGGAGTGACAAATCCTAATCTTGATCTATGCCAACTCAAAAAACACCAGCGGAGACACCTGTAGAGCATCTTTATAATCACCCAGTTACGTTGTGACGTTTGATAGCACACTAAGTGTTCCTCCGGTATTCGGGAGTTGCAAAATCTCATAGTCATAGGAACATGTATAAGTCATGAAGAAAGCAATAGCAAAACTAAACGATCATAGTGCAAAGCTAACGGATGTGTCTAGTCCATCACATCATTCTTTAATGATGTGATCCCGTTCATCAAATGACAACACATGTCCATGGCTAGGAAACTTAACCATCTTTGATTAACGAGCTAGTCAAGTAGAAGTATACTAGGGACACTCTGTTTGTCTATGTATTCACACATGTACTAAGTTTCTGGTTAATACAATTCTAGCATGAATAATAAACATTTATCATGATATAAGAAAATATAAATAACAACTTTATTATTGCCTCTAGGGCATATTTCCTTCAGTCTCCCACTTGCACTAGATTCAATAATCTAGATTACATAGTAATGATTCTAACACCCATGGAATCTTGGTGCTGATCATGTTTTGCTCGTGAGAGAGGCTTAGTCAACGGGTCTACAACATCCAGATCCGTATGTATCTTGCAAATCTCTATGTCTCCCTCCTTGACTTGATCACGGATGGAATTGAAGCGTCTCTTGATGTGCTTGGTTCTCTTGTGAAATCTGGATTCCTTTGCCAAGGCAATTGCACCAGTATTGTCACAAAAGATTTTCATTGGACCCGATGCACTAGGTATTACACCTAGATCGGATATGAACTCCTTCATCCAGATTCCTTCATTTGCTGCTTCCGAAGTAACAATGTATTCCGCTTCACACGTATATCCCGCCACGACGCTCTACTTAGAACTGCACCAGCTGACAGCTCCACCATTTAATAAAAATACGTATCCGGTTTGTGACTTAGAGTCATCCGGATCAGTGTCAAAGCTCGCATCGACGTAACCATTTACGACGAGCTCTTTGTCACCTCCATAAATGAGAAACATATCCTTGGTCCTTTTCAGGTATTTTAGGATGTTCTTGGCCGCTGTCCAGTGATCCACTCCAGGATTACTTTGGTACCTCCCTGCTAAGCTAATAGCAAGTCACACATCAGGTCTGGTACACAACATTGCATACATGATATAACGTATGGCTGAGGCATAGGGAATGACTTTCATTTTCTCTCTATCTTCTGCAGTGGTCGGGCATTGAGTCTGGCTCAACTTCATACCTTGGAACACAGGCAAGAACCCTTTCTTTGCTTGATCCATTTTGAACTTCTTCAAAACTTTATTAAGGTATGTGCTTTGTGAAAGTACAATTAGGCGTCTTGATCTATCTCTATAGATCTTGATGCCCAATATATAAGCAGCTTCACCGAGGATTGAAAAATTCTTATTCAAGTATCCTTTTATGCTATTAGAAATTCAGTATCATTTCCGATCAACAATATGTCATCCACATATAATATCAGAAATGCTATAGAGCTCCCACTCACTTTCTTGTAAATAGAAGCTTCTCCAAAAGTCTGTATAAACCCATATGCTTTGATTACACTATCAAAGCGTATATTCCAACTCTGAAATGCTTGTACCAGTCCATAAATGGATCACTGGAGCTTGCACAATTTGTTAGCACCTTTTGGATCGACAAAACCTTCGAGTTGCATCATATACAACTCTTCTTTAAGATATCCATTAAGGAATGCCGTTTAGACATCCATTTGCCAAATTTCATAATCATAAAATGCGGAAATGGCTAACATGATTCGGACGGACTTAAGCATTGCTACGGGTGAGAAGGTCTCATCGTAGTCAACTCCTTGAACTTGTCGAAAATCTTTCGCAACAAGTCGAGCTTTATAGACAGTAATATTACCGTCAGCGTCAGTCTTCTTCTTGAAGATCCATTTAGTCTCTATGGCTTGCCAATCATCGGGCAAGTCAACCAAAGTCCATACATGGATACCATCTCAGATTTCATGGCCTCAAGCCATTTTGCGGAATCTGGGCTCATCATCGCTTCCCATAGTTCGTAGGTCTTACTCTGGAACATGATTAACGTACCACTCTAGTGCGGATCTTACTCTGGTCGACCAACAAGGTTCGGTAGTAACTTGATCAGAAGTGTTATGATCATCATCATTAGCTTCCTCACTAATTGGTGTAGGAATCACTGGAACTGATTTCTGTGATGAACTACTTTCCAACAAGGGAGAAGGTATAGTTACCTCATCAAGTTCTACTTTCCTCCCACTCACTTCTTTCGAGAGAAACTCCTTCTCTAGAAAGGATCCATTCTTAGCAACGAATATCTTGCCTTCGGTTCTGTGATAGAAGGTGTACCCAACAGTTTCCTTTGGGTATCCTATGGAGACACATTTCTTCGATTTGGGTTCGAGCTCATCAGGTTGAAGTTTTTCACATAAGCATCGCAGCCCCAAACTTTAAGAAACGACAACTTGGGTTTCTTGCCAAACCGCAGTTCGTATGGTGTCATCTCAACGGATTTCGATGGTTCCCTATTTAACGTGAATGCAGCCCTCTCTAAAGCATAACCTCCAAACAATAGTGGTAAATCAGTAAGAGACATCATAGACACTATATCTAATAAAGTGCGGTTACGATGTTCAGACACACCATTACGCTGTGGTGTTCTAGGTGGCGTGAGTTGCGAAACCATTCCGCATTGTTTAAAATGAAAACCAAACTCATGACTCAAATATTCACCTCCGCGATTAGATCGTAGAAATTTCATTTTCTTGTTACGATGATTTTCCACTTCACTCTGAAATTCTTTGAACTTTTCAAATGTTTCAAACTTATGTTTCATCAAGTAGATATACCCATATCTGCTCAAATCATCTATGAAGGTCAGAAAATAACGATACCCACCACGAGCATCAACACTCATCAGACCGCATACATCAGTATGTATTATTTCCAATAAGTTTGTTGCTTGTTCCATTGTTCTGGAGAACAGAGTCTTAGTCATCTTGCCCATGAGGCATGGTTCACAAGTATCAAGTGATTCATAATCAAGTGATTCCAAAAGCCCATCAGCATGGAGTTTCTTCATGCGCTTTACACCAATATGACCTAAATGGCAGTGCCACAAATAAGTTGCACTATCATTATTAAAATTATATCTTTTGGCTTCAATACTATGAGTATGTGTATCACTACTATCGAGATTCAATAAAAATAGACCACTCATCAAGGGTGCATGACCATAAAAGATATTACTCATATAAATAGAACAACCATTATTCTCTGATTTAAACGAATAATTGTCTCGCATCAAATAAGATCCAGATATAATGTTCATGCTTAACGCTGGCACCAAATAACAATTATTCAGGTCTAATACTAATACCGAAGGTAGATGTAGAGGTAGCGTGCCGACGGCGACCACATCGACTTTGGAACCATTTCCTACGCGCATCGTCACCTCGTCCTTAGCTAATCTTCGCTTAATCGGTAGCCCCTGTTTCGAGTTGCAAATATGAGCAACAGAACCAGTATCAAATACCCAGGCGCTACTGCGAGCATTAGTAAGGTACACATCAATAACATGTATATCAAATATACCTTTCACTTTGCCATCCTTCTTATCCTACTAATACATGGGGTAGTTCTGCTTCCAGTGATCAATCCCTTTGCAGTAGAAGCACTTAGTCTCACGCTTAGGTCCAGACTTGGGCTTCTTCACTTGAGCAACAACTTGCTTGACGTTCTTCTTGAAGTTCCCCTTGTTCCCTTTGCCCTTTTTCTTGAAACTAGTGGTCTTGTTGACCATCAACACTTGATGCTCCTTCTTGATTTCTACCTCCACAGCTTTTAGCATCGCGAAGAGCTCGAGAATTGTCTTATCCATTCCTTGCATATTATAGTTCATCACGAAGCTTTTGTAGCTTGGTGGTAGTGATTGAAGAACTCCGTCAATGACACTATCATCAGGAAGATTAACTCCTAGTTGAGTCAAGTGGTTGTGGTACCCAGACATTCTGAGTACATGTTCACTGACAAAACTATTCTCCTCCATCTTACAGCTATAGAACTTATTGGAGACTTCATATCTCTTAATTCAGGCATTTGCTTGAAATATTAACTTCAACTCCTAGAACATCTCATATGCTCCATGACGTTCAAAATGCCGTTGAAGTCCCGATTCTAATCCGTAAAGCATGGCACACTGAACTATCGAGTAGTCATCAGCTTTGCTCTGCCAGCCGTTCATAACATCTGGTGTTGCTCCTGCAGCGGGCTTTGCACTTAGCGGTGCTTCTAGGACGTAATTCTTCTATGCAGCAATGAGGATAATCCTCAAGTTACGGACCCAGTCTGTGTAGTTGCTACCTGATACGTCTCCAACGTATCTATAATTTTTGATTGTTCCATGCTATTATATTATCTGTTTTGGATGTTAATGGGCTTATTTATACACTTTTATATTATTTTTGGGACTAACCTACTAACCCAAGGCCCAGTGCAAATTGCTGTTTTTGCCTATTTCAGTGTTTCGTAGAAAAGGAATATCAAACGGAATGAAACCTTCGGGAGAGTTATTTTTGGAACAAACGTGATCCAGGTGACTTGGAGTAGACGTCAAGAAATCAATGAGGAGGCCACGAGGCAGGGAGGCGCGCCTGCCCCCCTGGGCGCGCCCCACCCTCGTGGGCCCCTCGTAGCTCCACCGACCTACTTCTTCCTCCTATATATGTCCATATACCCCGAAACATCCAAGAGCACCGCGAAACCCTATTTCCACCGCCGCAACCTTCTGTACCCAAGAGATCCCATCTTGGGGCCTTTTTCGGAGCTCCGCCGGAGGGGGAATCGATCACGGAGGGCTTCTACATCAACACCAAAGCCTCTCCGATGATGTGTGAGTAGTTTACCGCATACCTTCGGATCCATAGTTATTAGCTAGATGGCTTCTTGTCTCTCTTTGGATCTCAATACAATATTCTCCTCGATCTTCTTGGAGATTTATTCAATGTAACTCTTTTTGCGGTGTTTTGTCGAGATCCGATGAATTGTGAGTTTATGATCAAGTTTATCTATGAACAATATGTAACATCCCAAATTTTAAATTTGGAATGTTATACATTAGATCATCATTGCATATCATAATTTATTTGCTTTTGGTTTTGATACTAGAAATTTTACGCAACTCAAGGACCCACAAAGAGAGTTGGGGATTTCATTATTTTCATATTTGGGTTTTCTCAAATTTTGAGGATAGGATCATTTGGTTTCAATTATTTTATCATCAATTATTTCTATTACAAAAATATGAGAGATGGAATAAAATGACTTTCCCAAAGATAAAGAAATATTGAGGATATAATAATAAAATCATATAAGATTTTATTTCGGAGTTTTTTGTTATTTTATTTGAATTTAGGAAAAATGTGCGTTTTTCAAAATTGCATTTAGGCCCCAAATAAATGTTCACCTTGTGCGACTTGATTTTAGAAGTCTGGGAAATTTTATTTTGGGATTTTTGGAGTCCGTTTAGTATTTCTTTTATTTGTTTTTCTGCGCGGAATAATTAAAAAAACGCAACCGACCTACGGGCCATGTCCGACCTGGACACTAGGCCCGTCCAGGCTTTATAAGCCAGGAGGCCAGCCCGGGGGCCTCCCCAAACCCTAGCCCCAGCCCCGTCGCCGCCTTCACCGCTGCCGCCGCCCCGCGCCGCCACCGCCGCCGACCACCGCGCCTGCCGCCGACCGCCGCCGCCGCCGGAGCCCCGCCGCCGCCGCCGGATCTCTCGCCGGAGTTTGCCGGGTAGTTTTTTTTAGACACCGGTTTTTTTTCCGAAAAACCGTTCGGTTTTCCGACGGTTTTGTTCGTTTTTTTAGTTTTGGCTTTTTTTAAATAGATCGGTTTTTCCGATTTATTTAAATAGCGAGCGTTCGTTCGTTCGTTCTAGCGAACGTTCGTTGTTTTTCTTTTCTCGGATTAAATCTGTGATTTTTCTGATCGCGATTTCTGATCCAATTTTCGTTTTAGTATAACTTTTCGCTCGTTTATCGGAATCAGGCGATTCAAGCGCCTGGAGTTTCGTCTCAAAACCCTCTATCCGTTTAACCAACTTAAACAAGTTTTTGCCACTGTAAAAATTGCCCTAGATCTAGAATAGTAAACGAAGCCTGTTTCTTTTGCCGTTTGACTTTCGTTGCTTCGTTTGATTTGATTCTTTTTGCAAACCAGAGTTCTTAAAGTTGAATTTTCTGGTTAGATCTCTTATTTGAGTTTTACCTGTGCATTAGATGAATACTTATTGTATGCTTGTTTGTTTGTCTGTGATAGAATACCCGGAGTGCGCTGCCTATTACTTTGAATCTCTAGGTTTCACGGATCATCGGCAAGGCAAGTAACACTTTGATCATACCTCCTACTACCCAGTTTTATTGCATTAGATCAATCCTCAAACATTGCATGATTAGGATCTAATTAAATTGTGGGATGGGAAGTAGTTGAGGTAGTACCTATTACCTGTTATATTATCAAACCTTTGGGAGTTACTTCTACGTTTGCCTATTATGCCATGGTATGCTAGTAGACGTGGATTGGGTGAGTGATATCCATGACAGATGTGAGTTGTTAAAATTTATGGTTTATTCTAAGGTGGCAACTTAAACACACATCTGGGTGGATTGAGGTACCTGGGTATTCCAAGATTGCCTATTTTTCTTTATGGACCGCCACCCAGGCCCAAAGGGATCATGAGATTTTTCATACTAGAAACTTTCGTGTGCAGCCACAAGCTATTATGGGCTCTAATATAGTTGATTAAGTCGTGCGAACTCTTACAGGGTAGACTAGTAGATGTAGGGGAAAGTAGGTGTAACGGTCTATCCATCGTAAGGTGCTAGCGCTTCTGAAAGACTGTGTCTCGGTCATCCGTCTTCTCAAACACCATGTAGTGCGAGAAACCAAACGGAGGCGATCGAGTCTTGTGGGGAAAAGTGCACAAACCTCTGCAGAGTGTATAAACTAATCATGGTTAGCCGTGTCCCCGGTTATGGACATCTTGAGTATCTAGTACTTGGATTATCACGTGAATCTCAACATGTTACTCTAAATTAATTTTGTTGGGTTTTGTTTAATGATGATGGATTGAGAATGCTGTCAACCATTCTCAATGTTTAACAACTACCATGATAGTTAAATAAAATTTATTCCTTTGCAGTAGGGAAAAATTAGCTTTACGCAAAATTGTAACCATAGAGCTTTCCACCAGCCAAATATGCATATAGTATAGCTGTTTCATTCCATTATTCTCTATGTGTTACTTTGCCAGCATATTCCATGTGCTGGCCCGTTTTCGGGCTGCAACGTTAATGTTGCAGACTTTTCAGACGACGATTAAGGAGTTTTAGGTCATGGTTCTATACTCAGTGATGCCGTTGGAGTTGATGGACTCACTTATCTTCTAAGCCTTCCGCTGTTATCGTTATTAGATGGCCTTAAGCCATATTTATTGTAATAAGTTCTCTATTGAGACACTCGATGTAATAAGTGTGTGATTGCTACTCTGTTATAAATCCTTCAAGTACTGTGTGGTGTCAGCATTACTGATCCAGGGATGACACCTGAGCACAGAGATCAGACTGTTTGAGGTCTGGTCGCTACAGAGATGGTATCAGAGCACACACTGACTGTAGGACACGACCACTAAGCTAAAGACCTAGATCACTATTCACTCTCTTCTTTTCTGACCTCTCATCTTTTCTACTCTTTAGGATGGCGGATGCAAGGAACAAGTTCACGCAACCGGATGAAGATACACCCTTTGGACGCCACTTGAAGGAAGTCACTAGATACCTGAACATAGGAGTACCAAGCTTCACCGGAACCTACAACGCCACTTTACCTAAAGAAGAGCGTTGGATGATTCTAGTTCAAGTTCCAGGAAGGACGTTCATGCCAGTCACTGAGCCCATAGAGTTTTATTTTGATGCACCAACTTGGAGTCTAGGGAAGAGCATGGAAGCTCACATCGCCATGGGACGCATTGGAGAAGTCTACCGCAATGATCTCAAGGATACTATCTACCAAATTTGTGGGCGCTGAGATGAGCACTGGGAGATGATCAGCACCAGAAAGGATAGATCAATTGCAGCTTTTATCCAGGAATTAAACCAGCACATTCGACGACAGGAGAACTAGATGTGCGCCGACATGATAGACCTGAAGAAGGCTAGGACAAGAATCAAAGAACTGGAGGAAGAACTCAAGACTACACGTGAAGATTATGAAGAAGAAATTGAAGTATTAGTGGATAAGAATGCCGATCTAACAATGAAGATCGGAATATTTATGGGAGGCCCTACACCCGTAGATGAAGACAAAGAACCCAAGGAGATTCGCCCGGAAGACTACATCATCATCGACGACACCGACTCGGACCCATATGATAGCGATGATGACTATATTGATGAAGCCGGAGCAGATATCATGGAGTCTGCAACCGAAGAATATTTCTAGTAGACCACCTCATCAGTAGTAGTAGTCCACCATGTAAATACAGTAGTCCGAGCACTTTTGCGATAGTTAGATCGATTGTATGCCCTTGTTTGATTGAATGAAGTGAATTGTTTGCTTTTGCCTCATGTGCATATGGGTAGTGTTTTCTCTTTAGACCCCCTCTATTCTTAAATCTCATCTTTTCTAAACCCTCAGATGCCTTCGAGACATGACCCCGGATTTACCTTTCCACCGGAGCTCACCCAGTTGATCCAGCAGCAAAACACATTGATGCAGTTGCTAGTCCAGAATCAGAATCAGGGGAACAACAACAACAACCCACCACCACCACCACCTATTGATCACTTAGCCCGTTTTCTTAGGCTGAATCCGCCGGTGTTTTCTAGTAGCACCGAGCCGATAGTAGCAGATGATTGGCTCCGCAAGATAGCAAGGGAGTTGACCAGAGCTAGATGCACAGATGCGGAGAAGGTGAAGTTTGCCGCACATCAGCTTGAAGGACCCGCAGCATCATGGTGGGAGAATTTCACATCCACTTTCCCTATCGACACTGTCACATGGGACCAGTTTCAGCAGGCTTTTCGAACTGCCCATGTTTCAGCAGGAGCTATGGCCATGAAGAAGTGTGAGTTTCGCAACTTGCTCCAAGGAGGACGGACAGTTGGCTAGTATGTGGAGGACTTTAGTAAATTAGCACGTTATGCCCCAGATGACGTTGCTACAGATGCAGCTAAGCACGAGAAGTTTCTGGAAGGACTGAATGATGAGTTAAGCATGCAGTTGATGGTAGCAACCTTCAACAACTACCAGGAGTTGGTAGACCATGCTCTTATGATTGAAGGCAAGCAGCAGCAAATTGAGAACCGCAAGAGTAAGTATGGACAAGGGAAGTACAATTCTGGAGCTCAGCAGAAGCCACGATTTACCCCTAGATCGGGAGGACATTTTCAGCATACCCATGGAGGAGGTAGCTCGCACAATCACAACGGTACCAAGAATGGAAATGGCAATGGAGGAAGCAACAACCAGAACCGTACCAACCCATCAACCCCAGCCAAGAAAGACCTGAGCCAAGTCACTTGCTTTAAGTGTCAGAAGACCGGACATTATGCCAATGAATGTCCTGAAGGCCAGAATGGCAATGGAAGCTCTGGGAAGAAGCCGAACCCTTTAAACAGGGGACAGGTGAACCACATTAACGTGGAGGAGGTTGAAAAGCAGCCGGATGCAGTAATCGGTAAGTTTTTGGTTAAGCCATTTACTGCACTCGTTCTTTTTGATACTGGTGCATCACATTCATACATATCAAGGGGATTTGTGGATAAGTATAACCTGCCCACTAAGGTTCTTAGAACACCTATGCTAGTAAGCTCACCAGGAGCGGAGTATATGGCCAGTCAAGGATGTTTTCAAGTGCCATTGAGTATAGGTAGGCATGTGTTTCCCTCGGATTTAATAATTTTGGAATCACAAGGATTGGATGTAATTCTGGGTATGGATTGGCTGTTGATGTATGGGGGAAACATCGATTGCGCCAGTAAGACAATTTTGCTTACCACCCCAGAAGGGAGAAGGATCAAGTATGTATCCCGACATGTGCCAAAAGGGACTCAAGTAAATTGTTTAACAGGAGTTGTGCAGGAGGAAGTACCAGTGGTAAGGGATTTCCCTGAAGTATTTCCAGAAGAGTTGCCAGGCATGCCACCGGATAGAGATATTGAGTTTTTGATTGAGCTATTGCCAGGCACAGGGCCAATATCAAAGAGACCATACAGGATGCCTGCAAAGGATTTGGTGGAGATTAAGAAGCAGATTGAGGAGTTACTGGATAAAGGTTACATTTGCCCAAGTTCGTCGCCTTGGGGATCACCAGTACTTCTAGTGGAGAAAAAGGATGGGTTGTTAAGGATGGTTGTTGATTATCGTGGGTTGAATGAAGTAACGATCAAGAACAAGTACCCACTACCAATGATCAATGATCTGTTTGATCGATTGCAAGGAGCTAAAGTGTTTTTCAAGATCGATTTGCGATCAGGATACCACCAGTTGAAGATTCGAGAACAGGATATACCTAAGACAGCTTTTACCACCAGGTATGGGCTGTACGAGTATACCGTTATGTCATTTGGTCTGACTAACGCACCTGCCTATTTTATGAACATGATGAACAAAGTGTTTATGTAATTTTTGGATAAGTTCGTTGTAGTGTTCATTGATGATATTCTGGTTTACTCGAAGAATGAAGAGGAACATAAGGAACATTTGCGATTGGTACTTGAGAAGCTCAGAGAACATCAGTTGTATGCCAAGTTCAGCAAATGTGAGTTTTGGTTGAAGGAAGTAGGATTCCTCGGACACGTTATATCCGGAGAAGGTATATCAGTAGATCGCACTAAAGTTGATACCGTGACCAAGTGGGAAGCACCAACCACAGTTGGAGAGATCCAGAGTTTTCTTGGACCCGCAGGATACTACCGGAGATTTATTGAGAATTTCTCCAAAATTGCAAAACCTATGACGGAGTTGTTAAAGAAGGATACCAAGTTCATATCAACTGAGGAGTGTGAGGCTAGTTTCTAGGAGTTGAAGAAACGCTTGGTTACTTCACCAGTGTTGATTTTGCCAGACCAGACCAAGGATTATGAGGTGTATTGCGACGCTTCACGACGAGGACTTGGAGCAGTGCTCATGCAGGAAGGGAGAGTTGTTTCATATGCCTCACGACAACTGAAACCCCACGAATTGAATTATGCCATGCATGATTTGGAGTTAGCAGCCATAGTGCATGCATTGAAAACATGGAGACATTTCCTCATTGGAAATCATTGTGAGGTGTACACGGATCACAAGAGTTTGAAATACATTTTCACGTAGAAGGAGTTAAACCTCAGACAAAGGAGATGGTTGGAGCTCATCAAGGATTATGATATGAGATTGCATTACCATCCCGGAAAGGCTAATGTAGTAGCTGACGCATTGAGCCGTAAAAGCCATGTCAATACACTAATGACGGGAGAAATACCAAAGGAGTTAGCCGAGGATCTTCGTGAGCTATATTTGGAAATAGTTTTGAGAGGCTATGTAGCAGCATTGGAGATTCAGTCAACTTTGATGGATAGAATCAGAGAAGCTCAAAAGACTGACAAGGAGATTGCCTCTATAAAGGAGAAAATGAGCGAAGGAAAGGCTAAAGGATTTCGTGAGGATGAGCACGACACCCTATGGTTTGAAGACCGTGTTTATGTGCCCAATGACCCGAAGATCAGGAGGTTGATTCTGCAAGAGGCACACGATTCACCATATTCGATTCACCCAGGAAATACCAAGATGTATTTGGATTTGAAGGATATTTTCTGGTGGACCGGAATGAAGAAGGATATTACGGAGTACGTAACAGTATGTGATGTATGTCAGAGAGTGAAGGCAGAGCATCAGAAGCCAGCAGGATTGCTACAACCATTGCCGATACCCGAATGGAAGTGGGATAAGTTAGGCATGGATTTTATCACGGGATTACCCAGGACTCGTTCAGGCTATGACTCGATTTGGGTTGTAGTTGATCGGTTGACGAAAGTAGCTCATTTCATCCCGGTAAAGACCACTTACACCAGTGCTAAGTTGGCAAAGATATACATGACCAGGATTGTATGCTTACATGGAGTTCCGAGGAGTATAGTATCAGATAGGGGAACCCAGTTTACCTCAAAGTTCTGGAATCAGTTGCACGAAACTTTAGGTGCCAGGCTAGAGTTCAGCACAACTTTTCATCCACAGACAGATGGACAGACCGAGAGAGTCAATCAGATTTTGGAGGACATGCTGAGAGCTTGTGTGCTAGATTATGGATCTAGTTGGGACGACAATTTGCCATATGCAAAATTCTCTTACAACAACAGCTATCAATCCAGTTTAAAGATGGCCCCTTTTGAAGCCTTGTAGGGAAGGAGGTGCAGGACACCGTTGTCGTGGGATGAAGTTGGAGACTGCCAGTTGTTTGGACCTGATTTGATTAAGGAGTCTGAACAGAAGGTGAAATTGATTCGCGATAGGCTCAAGGTAGCTCAATCCAGGCAGAAGAGTTATGCAGATTCAAAACGCAAGGAGACAGTTTACGAAGTCGGAGATAGAGTTTATCTTCGAGTATCCCCACTTCAGGGAATAAAGCGCTTTGGTGTTAAGGGAAAGTTAGCGCCACAATTTGTAGGACCATACCGAGTATTGGAACGTATGGGAGAAGTGTCCTACAAGTTGGAATTGCCCGAAGGATTGTCAGGAGTTCATGATGTGTTCCACGTTTCTCAGTTAAAGAAGTGCCACGCGGAGATGGCTGACATACCGCTGAGAGATACGGTACCACTGGAAGCAATTCAGTTGGACAGTGATTTGACCTATGAGGAGAAACCAGTTAAGATTCTCGAGTTTGCCAGCCGAGTCACCCGCAACAAGGTTATCAAGTTTTGTAAGGTTCAGTGGAGCCACCACACGGAGGATGAAGCCACCGGGGAGCAAGAGGAAGATTTGCTCAAGGACCACCCTCACCTATTTTCTAGCCAAACCGAATCTCGAGGGCGAGATTCATCTTAAGGGGGGTAGGTTTGTAACATCCCAAATTTTCAATTTGGAATGTTATACATTAGATCATCATTGCATATCATAATTTATTTGCTTTTGGTTTTGATCCTAGAAATTTTACGCAACTCAAGGACCCACGGAGAGAGTTGGGGATTTCGTTATTTTCATATTTGAGTTTTTGTCAAATTTTGAGGATAGGACCATTTGATTTTAATTATTTTATCATCAATTATTTCTATTACAAAAATATGAGAGAGGGAATAAATGACTTTCCCAAAGATAAAGAAATATTGAGGATTTAATAATAAAACCAAATAAGATTTTATTTCGGAGTTTTTCGTTATTTTATTTGAATTTAGGAAAATGTGCGTTTTTCAAAATTGTATTTAGGCCCCAAATAAATGTTCACCTTGTGCAGCTTGATTTTAGAAGCCCGGGAAAATTTATTTCAGGATTTTTGGGGTCCGTTTAGTATTTATTTTATTTGTTTTTCTACGCGGAATAATTAAAAAAAACGCAACCGACCTACGGGCCGTGTCCGACCTGGACACTAGGCCCGTCCAGGCTTTATAAGCCGGGAGCCCAGCCCGGGGGCCTCCCCAAACCCTAGCCCCAGCCCCGCCGCCGCCTTCTCCGCCGCCGCCGCCGCCGATCGCCGCCGACCACCGCGCCGCCGCCGACCGCCGCCGCTGCCGGAGCCCCGCCGCCACCGCCGGATCTCTCGCCGGAGTTTGCCGGGTAGTTTTTTTTAGACGCCGTTTTTTTTCGAAAAACCATTCGGTTTTCCGACGGTTTTGTTCGTTTTTTTAGTTTTGGTTTTTTTAAATAGATCGGTTTCTCTGATTTATTTAAATAGCGAGCGTTCGTTCGTTCGTTCGTTCTAGCGAACGTTCGTCGTTTTTCTTTTCTCGGATTAAATCCGCGATTTTTCTGATCGCGATTTCTGATCCGATTTTCGTTTTAGTATAACTTTTCGCTCGTTTATCGGAATCAGGCGATTCAAGCGCCCGGAGTTTCGTCTCAAAACCCTCTATCCGTTTAACCAACTTAAACAAGTTTTTGCCACTGTAAAAATTGCCCTAGATCCAGAATAGTAAACGGAGCCTGTTTCTTTTGCCGTTTGACTTTCGTTGCTTCGTTTGATTTGATTCTTTTTGCAAACCAGGGTTCTTAAAGTTGAATTTTCTGGTTAGATCTCTTATTTGAGTTTTACCTGTGCATTAGATGAATACTTATTGTATGCTTGTTTGTTTTTCTGTGATAGAATACCCGGAGTGCGCCGCCTGTTACTTCGAATCTCTAGGTTTCACGGATCATCAGCAAGGCAAGTAACACTTTGATCATACCTCCTACTACCCAGTTTTATTGCATTAGATCAATCCTCAAACAGTGCATGATTAGGATCTAATTAAATTGTGGGATGGGAAGTAGTTGAGGTAGTGCCTATTACCTGTTATATTATCAAACCTTTGGGAGTTACTTCTACGTTTGCCTATTATGCCATGCTATGCTAGTAGACGTGGATTGGGTGAGTGATATCCATGACAGATGTGAGTTGTTAAAATTTATGGTTTATTCTAAGGTGGCAACTTAAACACACATCTGGGTGGATTGAGGTACCTGGGTATTCCAGGATTGCCTATTTTTCTTTATGGACCGCCACCCAGGCCCAAAGGGATCATGAGCTTTTTCATACTAGAAACTTCGTGTGCAGCCACAAGCTATTATGGGCTCTAACATAGTTGATTAAGTCGTGCGAACTCTTACAGGGTAGACTAGCAGATGTAGGGGAAAGTAGGTGTAACGGTCTATCCATCGTAAGGTGCTAGCGCTTCTGAAAGACTGTGTCTCGGTCAATCGTCTTCTCAAACACCATGTAGTGCGAGAAACCAAACGGAGGCGATCGAGTCTTGTGGGGAAAAGTGCGCAAACCTCTGCAGAGTGTATAAACTAATCATGGTTAGCCGTGTCCCCGGTTATGGACATCTTGAGTATCTAGTACTTGGATTATCATGTGAATCTCAACATGTTACTCTAAATTAATTTTGTTGGGTTTTGTTTAATGATGATGCTTAATTGGGATTGAGAATGCTGTCAACCATTCTCAATGTTTAACAACTACCATGATAGTTAAATAAAATTTATTCCTTTGCAGTAGGGAAAAATTAGCTTTACGCAAAACTGTAACTATAGAGCTTTCCACCAGCCAAATATGCATATAGTATAGCTGTTTCATTCCATTACTCTCTATGTGTTACTTTGCCAGCATATTCCATGTGCTGACCCGTTTTCGGGCTGCAATGTTAATGTTGCAGACTTTTCAGACGATGATTAAGGAGTTTTAGGTCGTGGTTCTATACTCAGTGATGCCGTTGGAGTTGATGGACTCACTTATCTTCTAAGCCTTCCGATGTTATCGTTATTAGATGGCCTTAAGCCATATTTATTGTAATAAGTTCTCTATTGAGACACTCGATGTAATAAGTGTGTGATTGCTACTCTGTTATAAATCCTTCAAGTACTGTGTGGTGTCAGCATTACTGATCGAGGGATGACACCTGAGAACAGAGATCAGACTGTTTGAGGTCTGGTCGCTACGCAATATTTGATTCTTCTCTAAAATCTTTTATGTATGATTGGTTATCTATGCATGTCTCTTTGAATTATCAGTTTGGTTTGGCCTACTAGATTGACCTTTCTTGCAATGGGAGAAGTGCTTAGCTTTGGGTTCAATCTTGCGATGTCCTTTCCCAGTGACAGCAGGGGCAGCAAGGCACATATTGTATTGTTGCCATCGAGCATAAAACAATGGGGTTTATATCATATTGGTTGAGTTTATCCCTCTACAGCATGCCATCTTGCCTAATGCGTTACTCTGTTCTTATGAACTTAATACTCTAGATGCATGCTGGATAGCGGTCGATGTGTGGAGTAATAGTAGTAGATGCAGAATCGTTTCGGTCTACTTGTCGTGGAAGTGATGCCTATATACGTGATCATGCCTAGATATTCGCATAATTATGCACTTTTCTATCAATTGCTCGACAGTAATTTGTTCACCCACCATAATACTTATGCTATCTTGAGAGAAGCCACTAGTGAAACCTATGGCCCCCGGGTCTATCTTTTATCATAGAAGTTTCCAATCTATTTTATTTTGCAATCTTTACTTTCAATCTATATCATAAAAATACCAAAATATTTATCTTATTATTATCTCTATCGGATCTCACTCTCGTAAGTGACCGTGAAGGGATTGACAACCCCTTTATCGCGTTGGTTGCGAGGTTCTTATTTGCTTGTGCAGGTACGAGGGACTTGCGTGTAGTCTCCTACTGGATTGATACCTTGGTTCTCAAAAGCTGAGGGAAATACTTACGCTACTTTGTTGCATGACCCTTTCCTCTTCAAGGGAAAACCAACGCAGTGCTCAAGAGGTAGCACTACCATCATCTTTCAACTTAGCTTTCTCTAGGAACGCATTAAAATTCAAAGGAACAGTAGCACAGGCCATTTATCTACAACAACATAGACATGCAAAATACTATCAGGTACTAAGTTCATGATAAATTTAAGTTCAATTAATCATATTACTTAAGAACTCCCACTTATATAGACATCCCTCTAATCATCTAAGTGATCATGTGATCCATATCAACTAAACCATGTCCGATCATCACGTGAGATGGAGTAGTTTTCAATGGTGAACATCACTATGTTGATCATATCTACTATATGATTCACACTCGACCTTTCGGTCTCAGTGTTCCGAGTCCATATCTGCATATGCTAGGCTCGTCAAGTTTAACCTGAGTATTCTGCTTGTCACACCCGATCATCACATGGTGTCTCGACACGACGAACTGTAGCAACGGTGCATACTCAGGGAGAACACTTGTACCTTGAAATTTAGTGAGAGATCATCTTATAATGCTACCGCCGTACTAAGCAAATAAGATGCATAAAGGATAAACATCACATGGAATCAATATAATTGATATGATATGGTCATCATCGTCTTGTGCCTTTGATCTCCATCTCCAAAGCACCGTCATGATCACCATCGCCACCGGCTTCACACCTTGATCTCCATCGTAGCATCGTTGTCATCTCACCAACTATTACTTCCACGACTATCGCTACCGCTTAGTGATAAAGTAAAGCAATTACATGGCGATTGCATTTCATACAATAAAGCGACAACCATATGGCTCCTGCCAATTGCCGATAACTATGTTACAAAACATGATCATCTCATACAACAATTTACATAATCACGTCTTGACCATATCACATCACAACATGCCCTGCAAAAACAAGTTAGACGTCCTCTACTTTGTTGTTGCAAGTTTTACGTGGATGCTACGGGCTTAGCAAGAACCGTTCTTACATACGCATCAAAAACCACAACGATTTTTCGTCAAGTGTGTTGTTTTAACCTTCAACAAGGACCGGGCGTAGTCACACTCGATTCAACTGAAGTTGGAGAAACAGACACCCACTGGCCACTTGTGTGCGAAGCACGTCGGTAGAACCAGTCTCATGAACGCGGTCATGTAATGTCGGTCTAGGCCGCTTCATCCAACAATAGCGCCAAATCAAAGTATGACATGCTGGTAAGCAATATGACTATTATCGCCCGCAACTCTTTGTGTTCTACTCGTGCATATAACATCTACACATAGACCTGGCTCGGATGCCACTGTTGGGGAACGCAGTATTTCAAAATTTTCCTACGATCACGCAAGATCTATCTAGGAGATGCATATCAACGATAGGGGAGAGTGTGTCTATGTACCCTTGTAGACCGAAAGCGGAGGCGTTTAGTAACGCAGTTGATGTAGTCGAACGTCTTCGCTATCCAACCAATCAAGTACCGAACACAGGGCACCTCCGTGATCTGCACACGTTCAGCTCGGTGATGTCCCTCGTACCCTTGATCCAGCTAAGGCAGAGGGTGAGTTCTGTCAGCATAACGGCGTGTTGACGGTGATGACGAAGTTACCGACGTAGGGCTTCGCCTAAGCACTACAACGATATGACTGAGGTGTATATTTGTGGAGGGGGGCACCACACACGGCTAAAAGATCATCTTGTGTGTCTATGGGGTGCCCCCTCCCCCGTATATAAAGGAGGGGAGGAGGAGAAGGGCCGGCCACAAGGGGCGCGCCCAAGGGGGTTCCTACTCCTAGTAGGAGTAGGTTTCCCCCTTTCCTAGTCCAAGTAGGAGAAGAAGGAAGGAGATGAAGAAGAGAAGGAAAGGGGCCCCAGCCCCTAGCCCTAGTCCAATTCGGTTTGGGCTAGGGGGCGCGCCACCTCCTGTCCTACCTCCTCTCTTCCACCACTGGGCCCAATAACTTCCCAGAGGGGGTTCCGGTAACCCCCGGAGCTCCGAAACTTATCCGAAACGACCGAACCATTCTGGTGTTCGAATGTAACCTTTCAATATATGAATCTTTATGTCTTGACCATATCGAGACTCCTCGTCATGTCCGTAATCACATCCGGGACTCCGAACAACCTTCGGTACATCAAATCACATAACTCATAATATATCATCATCGAACGTTAAGCGTGCGGACCCTACGGTTCGAGACTATGTAGACATGACCGAGACACATCTCCGGTCAATAACCAATAGAGGAACCTGGATGCTCATATTGGTTCCTACATATTCTACGAAGATCTTTGTTTGTCAAACCGCATAACAACATGCGTCGTTCCCTTTGTCATCGGTATGTTACTTGCCCAAGATTCGATCGTCGGTATCATCATACCTAGTTCAATCTTGTTACCGGCAAGTCTCTTTACTCGTTCCGTAATCCATCATCCCATGACTAACTCACTTGCAAGGCTTATTGTGATGTGCATTACCGAGAGGGCCCAGAGATACCTCTCCGATACACAGAGTGACAAATCCTAATCTTGATCTATGCCAACTCAACAAACACCATCGGAGACACCTGTAGAGCATCTTTATAATCACCCAGTTACGTTGTGACGTTTGATAGCACACTAAGTGTTCCTCCGGTATTCGGGAGTTGCATAATCTCATAGTCATAGGAACATTTATAAGTTATGAAGAAAGCAATAGCAATAAACTAAGCGATCATAGTGCTAAGATAACGGATGGGTATAATCCATCACATCATTCTCTAATGATGTGATCCCGTTCATCAAATGATAACACGTGTCCATGGCCAGGAAACTCAACCATCTTTGATTAACGAGCTAGTCAAGTAGAGGCATACTAGAACTATGTAGACATGACCGAGACACGTCTCCGGTCAATAACCAATAGTGGAACCTGGATGCTCATGTTGGTTCCTACATATTCTACGAAGATCTTTATCGGTTAAACCACACAACAACATACGTTGTTTCCTTTGTCATCAGTATGTTACTTGCCCGAGATTCGATCGTTGGTATCATCTTACCTAGTTCAATATCGTTACCGGCAAGTCTCTTTACTCATTTCGTAATGCATCATCCCGCAACTATCTCATTAGTCACATTGCTTGCAAGGCTTATAGTGATGTGCATTACCGAGAGGGCCCAGAGATACCTCTCTGATACTCGGAGTGACAAATCCTAATCTCGATCTATGCCAACTCAACAAACACCATCGGAGACACCTGTAGAGCATCTTTATAGTCACCCAGTTATGTTGTGACGTTTGATAGCACACTAAGTGTTCCTCTGGTATTCGGGAGTTGCATGATCTCATAGTCATAGGAACATGTGTAACTTATGAAGACAGCAATAACAACAAACTAAACGATCATCGTGCTAAGCTAACGGATGGGTAAAGTCAATCACATAATTCTCTAATGATGTGATCTCGTTAATCAAATGACGACTCATGTCTATGGTTAGGAAACATAACCATCATTGATTCAACGAGCTAGTCAAGTAGAGGCATACTAGTGACATACTGTTTATCTACGTATTCACACATGTACTAAGTTTCCGGTTAATACAATTCTAGCATGAATAATAAACATTTATCATGATATAAGGAAATATAAATAACAACTTTATTATTGCCTCTAGGGCATATTTCCTTCACAAGACCCATCCGTTAGCTTAGCATGTTGATCGTTCAGTTTTATTGCTATTTCTTTCGTCATGTCAAATACATATTCCTTCGACTATGAGATTATGCAACTCCCGGATACCGGAGGAATACCTTGTGTGTTATCAAACATCACAACGTAACTGGGTGATTATAAATATGCTCTACAGGTATCTCCGAAGGTGTTTGTTGGGTTGGCATAGATTAAGATTAGGATTTGTCACTCCGAGTATCAGAGAGGTATCTCTGGGCCCTCTCGGTAATGCACATCATAATAAGCCTTGCAAGAAATATGACTAATGAGTTGCTTGCGTTATGATGTATTACTGAACGAGTAAAGAGATTTGCCGGTAATGAAATTGAACTAGGTATGAAGATATCGACGATCGAATCTCGGGCAAGTGACATACCAATGACAAAGGGAATAATGTATGTTATCATTACGGTACGACCGATAAAGATCTTCGTAGAATATGTGGGAACCATATGAGCATCCATGTTCCGATGTTGGTTATTGACTGGAGAGGTGTCTCGGTGATGTCTACATAGTTCTGGAACCCATACGGTCCGCACGCTTAACGAGCGATGACGATTTTGTATTATATGAGTTATGTGATTTGGTGACCGAATGTTGTTCAGAGTCCCGGAAGAATCATGGACACGACGAGGAGTCTCGAAATGGTCGAGAGGTTAATATTCATATATAGGACGATAGTATTCGGACACCGGAAGTGTTCCGGGGGTACCGGGTACGTATCAGGTCACCGGAAGGGGTTCCGGGCAACCCCAGGCAAGCTATATGGGCCTAATGGGCCGAGAGATGGACAGACCAGCCCCTAAGGGGCTGGTACGCCCCCCTATAGGCCGAAATAGGAGGAAAAGGAAAAGAGGGAAGGGAGACGGAAAGGGGAGGATTCAGCCTCGCCCTTTCTTTCCTTCCCCCTCCGATGCATATGGAAGGGGGTGGAGGCCGACTTGGAGGAGGCGCCCAAGTAGGATCTCTCCTACTTGGGGCACCCCTTGCTGCTCCCCTCCCTCTCCCACCTATATATATGTGGGGGCACCGCTAGAACACACAACATCGATTCCTAGCCGTGTGTTGCGCCCCCTCCACAGTTTACGCCTCCGGTCATATTCACGTAGTGTTTAGGTGAAGCCCTGCGCGGATCACTTCACCATCACTCACCACACCATTGTGCAGACGGAACTCTCCCTCGACACTTTGCTGGATCAAGAGTTTGAGGGACGTCATCGAGCTGAATGTGTGCAGAACTCGGAGGTGCCATACGTTCAGTGCTTGATCTGTTGGAATGAGAAGAAGTTCGACTACATCAACTGCATTGTCAAACGCTTCTGCTTTCGGTCTAAGAGGGTACATGGACACACTCTCCCCTATCGTTGCTATGCATCTCCTAGATAGATCTTGCATGAGCGTAGGAATTGTTTTGAAATTGCATGCTATGTTCCCCAAGAGTGGCATCCGAGCCAGGTGATCGACATACTGCTTACAACTATGTAGACGTGACCGAGATTTGTGGGCGGTGATCGACATACTGCTTACCACCAATGTATTATTTTGATTCGGCGGTATTGTTAGATGAAGCGACACTGTCGGTGTCAAAACCGGCGGATCTCGGGTAGGGGGTCCCGAACTGTGCGTCTAAGGCGGATGGTAACAGGAGGCAGGGGACACAATGTTTTACCCAGGTTCCGGCCCTCTTGATGGAGGTAAAACCCTACGTCCTGCTTGATTTATTCTTGATGATATGAGTATTACAGGAGTAGATCTACCACGAGATCAGAGAGGCTAAACCCTAGAAGCTAGCCTATGGTATGATTGTATGTTGTCCTACGGACTAAAACCCTCCGGTTTATATAGACACCGGAGAGGGTTAGGGTTACACAAGGTCGGTTACAAAGGAGGAGATATCCATATCCGTACTGCCTAGCTTGCCTTCCACGCCAAGTAGAGTCCTATCCGAACATGGGACGAAGTCTTCAATCTTGTATCTTCATAGTCCAACAGTCCGGCCAAAGGATATAGTCCGGCTGTCCGGAGACCCCCTAATCCAGGACTCCTCAGTAGCCCCTGAACCAGGCTTCAATGATGATGAGTCCGACGCGTAGTGTTGTCTTCGGCATTGCAAGGCGGGTTCCTCCCCCGAACACATCACAGAAGAGTTTGAATACCAGGATAGTGTCCGACCCTGCAAAATAAATTCCACATACCACCGTAGAGAGAATAATATTTCCACAAATCTTAATCTGCTGAAACGCTTTTGGCAACATGACATCAGGCCATGGCTTGGTGATTATTCGAACCATTTTTCTTCAACCAGCTCCACACATAACGCGAGGCGGTTTCTTGACACGTCTTGTCAAAGCAGAGATCGTGTTCCCCTAATTACGGGATTCTCATCAATACGATCGTGGGTAACCCAACCGTGCCTAGGACTCCTAGATTTTAGGCAAGTCCCAAACGGCCACTAGGAGGACGCTTGATATTCACCCTCTTTATAAAGGGACAAGGCTTTTACTTTTTTCCCTCCCGTGCTCAATCGAATCCTTCCCCCGCCTCGAGTTCTAACACCCAAAGCCCAGGTCAGGTGCTTTGGACCTTCAATCATGTCCGAATCTAGCCTTCAAGGCCGGTGGATGCCCTCCTCCGTTACAGAAGAGGATATCAAGAAGTTGAGGGAGGCCAGATACCTGACCGCCGAGGTTTCGCATCGGCTGCCTGCCCGAGGGCAGGCCGTCCCTACTCATGAACCCAACGAGAACATTGTGTTCATCTCCCACTTCCTTCGAGGTCTAGGCCTCACTCTGGATCCCTTCGTTAGGGGTTTGCTGTTCTATTACGGGCTAGATTTCCACGATCTAGCCCCGGACTCCTTTCTCCACATCTCGGCATTTATTGTCGTATGTGAGGCCTTCCTCCGCATTACCCCTCACTTCGGCCTGTGGCTCAAGACCTTTGACGTGAAGCCGAAGATGGTCGAGGGGCAGCATGTAGCGTGCGGAGGCGCGTTAATAAGCAAGATCGCTGGAGCTCCATGGCCAAAGGGTTCCTTTCCAGAGGTGTCCAGATTATGGCAACGGGAGTGGTTTTACATCACAGCTCCCAGAAGTGCCAAGTGAGTGGCTGCCCCTACTTTCCGCTCGGGCCCTCCACCACAACTGATGTCACAGATTAGCAGAGGGCTGAGCTGGGGTCCAGCCAAGGACGTGCCTATATTGCAGAGCCGCATTCAAGATCTCTTCGAAGGAGATTTCAGTCTGGTTACGGTGGTGCAAGTCATGCTGGTTCGTCGAGTCCAGCCTTGCAAACGCCGGCCCCTCTGCATGTGGGAGTTCAACCCAGAAGGACCATGCACTATTCAGAGTTTCCTTGGCCTGACGCATGAGGAGATGTATAAATCATTCTTCAAACCCCAAATAGAGTGTCCGGATACTACCAAGGACGTGGGCCTGAGCAGCAACCGCACCGCCGACCAAGTAAGTAATCCTCTAGCCGAACACACCGTCTTTCATTTATCATGATGTCATTCTGAGAAATCGCTCTTTGACCAGGACTGGCTAACAAAGGCAAAGATGATTCGGTGTTCGGCCCCCCTTCCCGAGGGTTTGGACAATCCGGTACTGGAAAAGATGCTCGAGCTAGCACCTTGCCCGGAGCCCTCAAAGGAAGATAAAGGGGGGGAATAATGAGGGCGAAAGCGGGCCCCCATCGCTACCAATTCCAACCGAGGGAATGAGCACTTCCGTGAAGGAGGATAACCAAGGGGAAGAATCTGACCTTCTCTCGCTTCGGGGAAGGAAGAGGACTGCCTCTGAAGATCCGAAAACCAAGGCTTTGAAACGGGAGAAGAAGTCTCCACCAGAGGGTCCTGCCTCGGAGGGTGCTTTCGCCGCACAAAGTCCGCGCGGGGATCAGCCCTCTAATGAGCCGTAAGTGATCAAAAAATACTTAATAGTAAAGATATTCTACCTTACTTCCGAGGAAAGTGACCGAAGCGTTTATCTTGCAGTTCGGATCTTAGCCCTTCTCAACAGAGCTCGTCTTCGGGGGATCTTCTTCCGGAGATGATGGAGAGCGAAACGCCTCCCCCGGACTCCCCCGCTCAAGAAGCGGGCGACCTTGAAGTGTCGTCAAGGAGGGCCTCTCTGGATATGGTGTGGCCAGAAGATAATCCTATGGTCACCCGAAGCCCCCAGTATCCGGCTCTTGAAGAGGGTGAATAAAAGAGTCCGGCGCCGTCTGGTATGCGGTCAGACGCACTGAGGGATCTGCTAAAGCGAGCGACCATCTCAGAAGAACACCGTACGTTGATGGGTACGGTGATGGAAAGGATTTCTTCTGCCGAAAGCGGGTTGCATGACGCCTTTATGAGTCTACTGACGGGCTTTAAGGTACGCAAAATGATGTACATTTATGATAGTACCGCACATTTTTAGGTGTGCCCTGTGTAGATAGTAGCCCCTGAGACTCTGGTTGTCGCCGAGGACGGCGGCAAACAGAGGATCATAGTCCCAGTTAATAACCATACCGCTTTATGTGCAGGTGGTGGAAGCTCCGGTGGCTAGCCGGACTAATGAGTTTGCCGAACTAAAGCGGCAACTGGATGCGGCAGATGCCGACATCGAGCTTGTTAGCAAGCAGCTTGACGAGGCACAGGGTAAGTAATGTTTTCTGGTGAATGTCACATAGTAAGGGCAGTGTGATGCCAGTATCTTTAATATGTTGTGACTGCAGACGGAGCTGCCACCGTGGAGACCCTTCGGGCGGAGCTTGCCGAGCCAAAGAACAAACAAGGATTAGTAATGCGGCCGCTTTAAAGGCGGCCGAAGAGTTAAGAGCTGAAAAGGCTGCACATTGCGAGAGCAAAGATAAAATGGCCAAGATGGCTGTAAAGTTAAAAGACACTGCCGACCGTTGCCAGTTCCTCAAAGAAGAAAACTGGGTGAGGGCGACAGACCTTGAGAAGGTCACAATGGCGACCAAGGACACCCGCTCTGCCATGAGAGCGAAGAAGGAGGAACTGCGTGAAGCCGGGGATATTGCGGCTGGGAAGCCCTTTATGCTGCGAAGGAAGTTCGGAGATCCGCGGTATGCCCCTTCGGATCGGCTGTGGAGTTCGGCAGACGCATATATGGACTTGGCGGCGAGCGCTGTCGATGCGGCCGAATACTTCCGAGATCAAATAGATCGTGAAGTGGACAAGCTGTTCTGGTCACAGTTTAACGTTCCAGAGCGTCCGCTTCCATTGACTGATCAGCTAGCTGAATGGGCCGAACTCAATAGGTTGTCCGGACTCGCCATGAGGTCTGTCGTGGATCAGCTGTGGCCGGAAAGGCCAAAGCCGAACAACTATTTTAGCCTGGTGCAGCAGTTCCTTGGTGTGGTGCCGCGCATCAATGCGATGAAGAGGTCGGCGTGCATAGAGGGCTCGCGGATGGCCCTTGCCCGTGTCAAAGCATACTGGGCGGAAATGGATGCTACCACTGTTGCGGCGCAGGGTTCGGCCATAGGCCGAGTGGCTGTCGAGCACTATTTTGAAGAAGTTCTTGAGGGTGCTCGTTTGATAGAGGCCCATTGCTCGAAGAATATTATGTTTGAGTGACATGTATTCCCATTGTAAAAACAATGTTTTTATTAAATTTATCAAGGCTGTATTTATACTTTTGCCCGAAAGTAATATGATGCCTCCTGTGCGGCCGTTTACGTATATATATGTATATCCTGAAAGATTGCAGTCATCGGCTTCAGCCCCCATGCATATAATGCGGTGGTGTTCGCAGAAGACGCGTGTTCACACTTAATGCAACGTCTTGGTCCTATTAAGGAGGTGATAGCGCAGCGAACTAGGCAACCGGACTATAATGCTTTAACACTTTCACTTAGCCAGAGGAGTTTGACAGTGGGGATACTATATAGCCCCTGGTGGCTCCGCACTCACTCGAATTTGGGGTGCGTACATGCCTGGCCGGGAAACGACCCTTCGTTAAGGTGGAGGAATTCTAAGATCCTGATAGGTCATCGAGTGGTTGACCAGTCTCACGCTATATCATGACAGTCAGTTTTCGGCTTTCTCTACTGAGGTGCTCGTCCGAATGAACCAGGGCACAATCGTAGTAGTTCTCCTGGTGCCGCCTTAGCCGATAGAGCGGAACGTAAGGCAGCAAAACACACGAGCCGGGCAAACCCAACATTTGACCAAAGACATGATTCGGAGCTGATGCATATAAGGCCAAACTCATGACGCCGAACACTCCCTAAGGTGTTCGGTCTTTATTGTGGGCCTAAACAGTGCCCTTTGTAAGAAGCCCCTGGTGTCCAGGTACGTGCATTATTCTGACGTGGCCACATGCCAAGACGTCAGCATCCTTCTCAATTGTACTGAGAATCCGAGGGATGTGTATCAACAAGAGACAGTAAAAAAGGTTGACGCGGTGTCTTAATCTAAAAAGAATCCTTGGAACGGGTCCCTGCTGCATGTCTGCGCCTATGTCTTTGTTATGCCGTATCCTGGACGGGTGTAGCACGATGGTCATCTGTAAAAGAGAGGAACTTAGGTGAAAAGTTATCGTGCAAAAAGGTAGATTTAAGGAAACCATGTTCAATTCAAGATGAGTGAAAATTGCCACTTGTCCGCGCACATTGAGCCCCTTGTATTTGTAATAGGGGTGTGGCCACCAAACCTGTATGAATTACATATAGCTGCGCCAGACTCGTCTAACCGTGTCCGTGGTCTTGAGGACCTATCGAATGCGTTAGTTGGTGAGGCCGTTTTAGTGTGCGGCTGCCAAGGCCGCCACACTCTCTTCGGCGTGCAGGGATCGCTCAATATTTCCATTTACTGTAATGATGCCACGTGGACCGGGCATCTTAAGAGTGAGGGAAGCGTAATGCGGTATTGCACTAAAGCGAGTGAAAGCTTTGTGACCAAGTAGTGCTTGATAGCCACTTTGGAATGGCGCAATGTGGAAGGTTAAATTTTCGCTACGGAAGTTATCGGGGAAGCCGAATATAACCTCTAGTAGCAGGGAGCCCATGCAATGAGCCCCTGGGCCTGGCGTTACTCCTTTAAAGGTAGTATTGCTGTGGCAAATTTTCGTTGGGTCTATCCCTATTTTGCGGACTGTGTCCTGATATATCAGGTTTAGACTGCTGCCACCGTCCATCAGGACTCGTGTGAAGTGGTATCCGTCAATTATTGGATCTAATACCAAGGCAGCCCATCCTGCGCGCCGAATACTTGCCGAGTAATCCTGATGGTCGAAGGTGATCGGTTGAGATGGCCAGTGGCAGAACTCCGCGGTGATAGGCCCTTGGGCATATTTATCTGGGAGTGTCGCTTTGTTTCTCCCCTTTATCATGTGTAACATGTTTACTGTTTTGACTTCTGGTGGAAATTTCTTCTGTTCCCCAGTGCTTTGCTTGCGAGGCTCATCCTCGTCTTCGCTTGGTGTATCCTGCCCCTTGTGTTCGGCGTTGAGCTTGCCGGACTGCTTGAAGACCCAACATTCTCTGTGGGTATGATTTGCAGGTTTATCGGGGGTGCTATGGATCTGACATATTTGGTCCAGAATTTTGTTTAGGCTGGACAGTTCATCTCTGGCGCCTTTAGAGGATGGCTTTTGCTGACCTGGCCGAGAGCTTCCGAATCCGACGTTTACCGCCGTGCTCTTCAGGATGTCTTGTTTATTCCGGTGCTTATTATTTTTGCTTCGTCGTGATTTCATGTTTCCATCTCTAACTTTGGATGTACTTGGGTCGCTGGTGCTGCATCGGGCTAGCCAGCTGTCCTCACCCGCGCAAAAGCGGGTCATGAGGCTTGTTAATGCTGCCATTATTCTCGGCTTTTCTTGGCCGAGGTGTCTGGCAAGCCCTTCGTCTCGGACGCCGTGCTTAAAAGCTGCCAAGGGTTCGGCGTCCGGATAGTCGACTATTTGGTTCTTTTTAGTAAGAAACCTGTTCCAAAGCTTTCGGGCTGACTCTCTGGGCTGTTGAGTTATATGACTCAAATCATCCGCATCAGGAGATCGGACATAAGTCCCTTGAAAATTTGCCCGAAAAGCGTCTTCGAGCTCTTGTGTGCGGCGCCGTGTGCCGCTCTATGTTGGCCGTGAGGTCGTCTATCCGACCGGATAGCTGCTTTGTTATTTTATTGGGGGGGCTCTAAGGCCTCCTCATCAAATTCGGGCAGTAGCTTTCACTTCAGGTAGCTCTTTGTGTGGCGACTGCCGCCATATTTGTCTGTGGTGTTGAGTACTTTGCTCCATCTGGTTCTGAGTGCATCTTCCGCAGTCTTCAGCTTCCGCTTCTACTTTTTCAGGCTACGCGCAGTGGCGACGAGCCTTTTATGGAGGTTCTTCTGCTCCAGGAACTTGTCCGGCGTGAGGTCATCCGGATTGTTATCTTTGCTGGGGATGGGTTGTTGGTTTGATTATCCAAATTGCCTTGTTCGGACGGTTGCTCGATGCCATGTTCGTCGTCCGCGGCTCGCCCTGCTCTGTGGCCGGGTCTGTATGACCGCTGTTTCTGTTGAGGCGGGGTTTGGAGCGGCGCTTGCGCCGCCGCTTTGACTGCTTTTCGAGGGAACGATCCTTCCTTGCGTCCTGCCGTTCCTCGTCGTCGTTTCCTTTGGGTGTGTCCACCATATATACATTGTGAGATGAGGTGGCTGTCCAGTGCCCTGTAGGCGCTGGTTCCTGTTCGTCTCCTACATCGTCGTCCATACCGTCGATGTCTTCGGAGTCGAAGTCGAGCATGTCAGTCAAATCATCGACAGTGGCTATGAAGTGGGTGGTGGGTGGGCGTCGAATTTCTTCGTCGTCTGCATCCCAATCCCGCCGGTCATAATCCGGCCAGGACTCTCTTGATAAGGAGAGAGACCTTAGTGAGTTCAGTATGTCGCTGAAGGGCGAGTGCTGAAAGATATCCGCGGCGGTGAACCCCATGATCGGCGACCAATCGGATTCGATTGGCAGAGGCGCGGATGGTTCAGAGTCCGGAGGAGAGTCCGGCAATGTGGAGTCACGGGCCTCGCGAAGCATAAGGTTTGTGTTCGGCTCGATCGCCGTTGAGGCTGCGGCCTTCATGGCGGGGTTCAACCACCTGTCCCTGGATGGCGCAGTTGGCTCCGAATTGAAGGTCGGAGCGATTGCAGGTGCGATCTCCTGAACATTGTCCGGCGGCAGAGCTAAAGCATGCCCATCGTGACAGTGCGGCGCACTTGGCAAGGGCTTGAATCCGTTGAAGATTAAATCTCCGTGGATGTCGGCCGTGTAGTTTAAACTTCCAAACCTGACCTAATGGCCAGGGGCGTAGCTTTCAATCTGCTCCAGATGGCCAAGCGAATTGGCCCGCAGTGCAAAGCCGCCGAATACGAAGATCTGTCCGGGGAGAAAAGTCTCACCCTGGACCGCATCGCTAACGATGATCGAAGGAGCCATCAAGCCTGATGATGATGACATAGAGGAACTCTCAATGAAAGTACCAATGTCGGTGTCAAAACCGGCGGATCTCGGGTAGGGGGTCCCGAACTGTGCGTCTAAGGCGGATGGTAACAGGAGGCAGGGGACACGATGTTTTACCCAAGTTCGAGCCCTCTTGATGGAGGTAAAACCCTACGTCCTGCTTGATTTATTCTTGATGATATGAGTATTACAAGAGTAGATCTACCACGAGATCAGAAAGGCTAAACCCTAGAAGCTAGCCTATGGTATGATTGTATGTTGTCCTACGGACTAAAACCCTCCGGTTTATATAGACACCGGAGAGGTTTAGGGTTACACAAGGCCGGTTACAAAGGAGGAGATATCCATATCCGTACTGCCTAGCTTGCCTTCCACGCCAAGTAGAGTCCTATCCGGACACGGACAAAGTCTTCAATCTTGTATCTTCATAGTCCAACAGTCCGGCCAAAGGATATAGTCCGGCTGTCCGGAGACCCCCTAATCCAGGACTCCCTCAGGCACGGACCAACCTTACATGACCACGTTCATGAGACCGGTTCCACCGATAGACATGCAACTAGTTTTGCATAAAGGTGGCTGGCGGGCGTCTGTTTCTCCAACTTTACTTGAATCGAATTTGACTGCGGGCGGTCCTTGTTGAAGGTTAAAATAGCAAACTTGATAAATCACCATTGTGGTTTTGATGCGTAAGTAAGAACGGTTCTTGCTAGAAGCCCGTAGCAGCCACGTAAAACTTGCAACAACAAAGTAGAGGACGTCTAACTTGTTTTTGCAGGACATGTTGTGATGTGATATGGTCAAGACATGATGTGATATACGTTATTGTATGAGATGATCATGTTCTGTAGAAGTCATTGGCAACTGGCAGGAGCCTTATGGTTGTCTCTTTATTGTATGAAATGCATACGCCATATAATTGCTTTAGTTTGTCACTATGCGTTAGCGATAGTTGTAGAAGCAATAGTAGGCGAGATGACCACGACGCTTGATACGTCTCCAACATATCTATAATTTTTGATTGTTTCATGCTGTTATATTATCAATCTTGGATGTTTTACAATCATTTTATAGTCATTTTATATCATTTCTTCGTACTAACCTATTGACATAGTGCCAAGTGCCAGTTGCTGTTTTTCCATGTTTTTTACATCGCAGAAAATCAATATCAAACGGAGTCCAAATGCCACGAAACTTTACGAAGAATTTTTATGCGCCAAAAGGAACCCAACGGGCCCTGGCTACGCATGGGGGTGCCCCAAGGGAGGCACAACCCACCAAGGCGTGCCAAGAGGCCCAGCCGCGCCCTGGTGGGTTGTGCCCACCTCGGGTGCCCCCGAACTGCCTCTTGGCTCTATAAATACCCCAATATTTCCAGAATCCTAGGGGAGTCGGCGAAATATTCATCCAGCCGCCATAGAGTCTAGAACCACCAGATCCAATCTAGACACCATCTCGGATGGGGTTCGCCACCTCCATTGGTGCCCCTCCGATTATGCGTGAGTAGTTCTTTGTAGACCTTCGGGTCCGTAGTTAGTAGCTAGATGGCTTCCTCTCTCTCTCTCTTGATTCTCAATACAATGGTCTCTTGGATATCCATATGATGTAACTCTTTTTGCGGTGTGTTTGTTGGGATCGATGAACTTTGAGTTTATGATCAGATAAAATTACCGCCGAGCAATTGATAGAAAAGCGCAAAGTTATGATGATATCTAAGGCAATGATCATGAATATAGGCATCACGTCCGTGTCAAGTAGACCGAAACGATTCTGCATCTACTACTATTACTCCACATATCGACCGCTATCCAGCATGCATCAAGAGTATTAAGTTCATAAAGAATGGAGTAATGCATTAAGTATGATGACATGATGTAGAGGAACTAACTCAAGCAATATGATGAAAACCCCATCTTTTTATCCTCGATGGCAACAATACAATACGTGCCTTGCCGCCCATACTGTCACTCAGAAAGGACACCGCAAGATTGAACCCAAAGCTAAGCACTTCTCCAATTGCAAGAAAAGCCAATCTAGTTGGCCAAACCAAACCGATAATTCGAAGAGAATTACAAAAATATCAAATCATGCATATAAGAATTCAGAGAAGATTCAAATAATATTCATAGATTAGCTGGTCATAAATCCACAATTCATCGAATCTCGACAAACACATCACAAAAAAGTATTACATCGAATATATCTCCAAGAACATCGAGGAAAACATGGTATTGGGAATCAAAGAGAGAGAAGAAGCCATCTAGGTACTTGCTATGGACACATAGGTCTGTGGTAAACTACTCACGCTTCATCGGAAGGGCAATAAATTGATGTAGAAGCCCTTCGTGATCGAATCCCCCTCCGGCAGGGTGCCGGAAAAGGTCCCTAGATGCGATCTCATGAGTACAGAAGGATCCGGTGGTGGAAAAGTGTTTTCGTGGATGCCTCTGGTGGTTTGGGGATATTTGGGAATATATGGGCGAAAGAATTGGGTGAGGAGGTGCACGAGGGGCCCACAAGGGTGGGGGCGCGCCCTACCCCCTAGGCGCACCCTCCTTCCTTGTGGACGCCTCGTGACTCCTCCGACTTCATCTCCAAGTCTCCTGGTTGTCTTCTGGTCCAAGAAAAATCACCGCGAATGTTTTATTCTGTTTGGATTCCGTTTGGTATTCCTTTTCTGCGAAACTCAAAAACAGGGAAAAAACAGGAACTGGCACTGGGCTCTAGGTTAATAGGTTAGTCCCCAAAATAATATAAAATAGCATATTAGTTCATATAAAACATCCAAAACAGATAATATAATAGCACGGAACAATCAAAAATTATAGATACGTTGGAGACGTATCAAGCATCCCCAAGCTAAATTCGTGCTCATCCTCGACTAGGTAAATGATAAAAATAGAATTTTTGATGTGGAATGCTACCTAACATATTTATCCATGTAATTTTCATTATTGTGGCATGAATGTTCAGATCCGTAAGATTCAAAAAAAATTAATATAGACATAAAAACAATAATACTTCAAGCATACTGACAAGGCAATTATGTCTTCTCAAAATAACATGGCCAAATAAAGCTTATCACTACAAAATCATATAGTCTGCTATGCTCCATCTTAATCACATAAAATATTCAAATCATGCACAACCCCGATGACAAGCCAAGCAATTGTTTCATACTTTTGACGTTCTCAAACTTTTTCAACTTTCACACAATACATGAGAAGGTGGTTGTGGAGAAGACAAAAAGAAGGAGATAGTATCACATCAACTAGGCGTATCAACGGGCTATGGAGATGCCCATCAATAGATATCAATGTGAGTGAGTAGGGATTGCCATGCAATGCATGCACTAGAGCTATAAGTTTATGAAAGCTCAAAAGTAAACTAAGTCGGTGTGCATCCAACTCGCTTGCTCATGAAGACCTAGGGAAATTTGAGGAAGCCCATCATTGGAATATACAAGCTAAGTTCTATAATGAAAAATTCCCACTAGTATATGAAAGTGACATCATAGGAGACTCTCTATCATGAAGATCATGGTGCTACTTTGAAGCACAAGTGTGGTAAAAGGATAGTAACATTGTCCCTTCTCTCTTTTCTCTCATTTTCTTGGCCTCTTTTTTCTCGTTGGGAGTCTCATTCCAGCTTGTGGGGGAATCATAGTCTCCATAATCCTTTTCTCACATGGGACAATGCTCTAATAATGAGGATCGTCACACTTTTATTTACTTACAACTCAAGAATTACAACTTGATACTTAGAACAAAATATGACTCTATATGAATGCCTCCGGCAGTGTACCGGGATGTGCAATGAATTAAGAGTGACATGTATGAAAGAATTATGAACGGTGGCTTTGCCACAAATACGATGTCAACTACATGATCATGCAAAGCAATATGACAATGATGATGCGTGTCAAATAAACGGAACAGTGGAGAGTTGCATGGCAATATATCTCGGAATGGCTATGGAAATGCCATAATAGGTAGGTATGGTGGCTGTTTTGAGGAAGGTATATGGTGGGTGTATGGTACCGGCGAAAGTTGTGCGGCACAAGAGAGGCTAGCAATGGTGGAAGGGTGAGAGTGTGTATAACCCATGGACTCAACATTAGTCATAAAGAACTCACATACTTATTGCAAAAATATATTAGTTATCAAAATGAAGTACTACGCGCATACTCCTAGGTGGATAGATTGGTAGGAAAAGACCATCGCTCGTTCCCGTCCGCCACTCATAAGGAAGACAATCAATAAATAAATCATGCTCCGACTTCATCACATAACGGTTCACCATACGTCCATGCTACGGGAATCACAAACTTTAACACAAGTATTTCTCAAATTCACAATTACTCACTAGCATGACTCTAATATCACCATCTTCATATCTCAAAACAATCATAAGGAATCAAACTTCTCATAGTATTCAATGCACTTATTTGAAAGTATTTATTATATCCCTCTTGGATGCCTATCATATTAGGACTAAATTTATAACCAAAGCAAACTACTATGGTTTTTAAAGACTCTCAAAATAATATAAGTGAAGCATGAGAGTTCAATTATTTCTATAAAATAAAACCACATGCGTGCTCTAAAATGATATAAGTGAAGCACTGGAGCAAAATTGCCTAACTCAAAAGATATAAATGAAGCACATAGAGTATTCTAATAAATCACGATTCACACATGTCCCTCTCAAAAGGTGTGTACAGTAAGGATGATTGTGGCAAACTAAAAAGCAAATACTCAAATCATACAAGACGCTCCAAGCAAAACACATATCATGTGGTGAATAAAAATATAGCCTCAAGTAAAGTTACCGATAGACGAAGACGAAAGAGGTAGGCTCTTGGTTATCCTTTAATATTACCTTGGGGTGCCTTGGGAATCCCCAAGCTTAGGCTCTTGCCACTCCTTATTCCGTAGTCCATCAAATCCTTACCCAAAACTTGAAAACTTCACAACAAAAAACTCAACAAAAAATCTCATAAACTCTGTTAGTATAAGAAAATAAATCACCACTTTTGGTACTTCTGTGAACTCACCCCCCGATACTACCCATAGAATCATCAAAATAAGCAAACACACATAGAAAACGGAATCTGTCAAAAACAGAATAGTATGTAGTAATCTGTAACTCTCGAATACTTCTGTAACTCCAAAAATTCTGAAAAATTAGGACGACCTACTCAATTTGTTTATTAATCTTCTGTAAAAAATCAATATTTTATCACACTTCTGTTAAAAATTAGAATTTTTTTCCTGAGCACAAAAGTTTCTATTTTTCAGCAAGATCAAATCAACTATCACTGTAAGCTATCACAAAGGTCTTACTTTGCACAAACACTAATTAAAATACAAAACCCACATCTAACTAGAGGCTATATGAATTATTTATCTAAAAACAGGAAGGAAATATATTGGGTTGTCTCTCAACAAGCGCTTTTCTTTAAAGCGTTTTAGCTAGGCATTGATATTTCAATGATGCTCACATCAAAGATAGCAATGAAACACGAAGAGAGCGTCATGAAACATGTGACAAACAAGTTTAAGTCTAACATGCTTCCTATGCATAGGGATTTTATAAGCAAACAAATTAACAAGACAAGCAAAAACTAGCATATGCAAGGAAGGAGAAAGAAACAATAGCAATCTCAACATAACGAGAGGTAATCTAGTGACATGCAAATTTCTACAACCATGTTTTCCTCTCTCATAATAATTACATGTAGGATCATAATCAAATTCAACAATGTAGCTATCATATAAAATTTTATCTTCATGATCCACATGCATGCAAATTTGACACTCTTCCAAAATAGTGGGATTATCATAAAATAAAGTCATGACCTCTCCGAGCCCACTTTTATCAAAAATTTCACGAGATTGAACACTCTCCAAATATGTGGGATCTGAAGTTGACACTCTTCCAAACCCACTTTCAATAATATTGCAAACAATATTATCAATCTCATATTCATCATGGGGCTTAAATAGATTTTCAAGATTATAAGAAGAATCACCCCAATCATGATCATTGCAACAAGTAGTGGAAAAAGCAAAACTGGCATCCTCAAGCTTAGGGTTTTGCATATCACTAACACAATTGACATTAATAGAATTCATAATAATATAATTTCAATCATGCTTTTCATTCAAGGAGCTATCGTGAATCACTTCATAAATTTCTTCTTTCAACACTTTATCACAATTTTCAGATTCACGAATTTCAAGCAAAACCTAATAAAGATAATCTAGTGCACTCAACTCACTAGCAATTGGTTCATCATAATTGGATCTCTTAAAAATATTAGCAAGTGGATGAGGATCCATAAGCTATTTGCTTCTGATTTTCAATAAACACACAACTATACCGAGCAAACAAGCTAACAAACCAAGTAAGACATAACGGCAAATGAAAAGACGAATGGAAGAAGGGCGAAGAAAAAGGAAAAATTTTTTTGCAAATCGTTTTAGAAGTGGGGGAGAGGAAAATGAGAGGCGAATGGCAAATAATGTAATGCAAGAGATGAGAGTTTATGATGGGTACTTGGTGTTGGGGAACGTAGTAATTTCAAAAAAATTCCTACGCACACACAGGATCATGGTGATGCATAGCAACGAGAGGGGAGAGTGTGTCCACGTACCCTCGTAGACCGAATGCGGAAGCGTTAGCACAACGCTGTTGATGTAGTCATACGTCTTCACGATCCGACCGATCCAAGTACTGAACGCACGGCACCTCCGAGTTCTGCACACGTTCAACTCGATGACGCCCCGCGAGCTCCGATCCAGCAAAGCTTCACAGGAGAGTTTCGTCAGCATGATGGTGTGATGACGGTGATGATGTTGCTACCGACGCAGGGCTTCACCTAAGCACCGTTACGATATAACCGAGGTGGAATATGGTGGAGGGGGCACCGCACACGGCTAAGAGATCAATGATCAATTGTTGTGTCTATGGGGTGCCCCTTGCCCCCGTATATAAAGGAGCAAGGAGGAGGAGGCGGCCGGCCAAGGCGGGCGCGCAAAGGGGGGGGGGGAGTCCTACTCCCACTAGGAGTAGGACTCCTCCTTTTCCTATTAGGAGTAGGAGAGGGGGGAGGAAAGGGAGAGGAGGAGAAGGAAAGAGGGGGCCGGCCCCCCTTGCCCTAAACCAATTCGGTTTGGGCCTTGGGGGGCGCGCCCCACACTCCCCTTGCTGCCCTCTATTTCCACTAAGGCCCAT
>NC_041382.1:518326573-518332532 GCF_002162155.2 Triticum dicoccoides | reverse complement strand
GATATATGTCCGAAACCTTCCGGAACCTTTCCGGTGTCCGAACATAGTCGTCCAATATATCAATCTTTACGTCTCGACCATTTCGAGACTCCTCGTCATGTCCATGATCCCATCTGGGACTCCTAACTACCTTCGGTACATCAAAACACAAAACTCATAATACCGATCGTCACCGAACTTTAAGCGTGCGGAACCTACGTGTTCGAGAACTATGTAGACATGACCCAGACACGTCTCCAGTCAATAACCAATAGCAGAACTTGGATTCTCATATTGGCTCCCACATATTCTACGAAGATCTTTATCGGTCAAACCGCATAACAACATACGTTGTTCCCTTTGTCATCGGTATGTTACTTGCCCGAGATTCGATCGTCGGTATCTCAATACCTAGTTCAATCTCGTTACCGGCAAGTCTCTTTACTCGTTCCGTAATACATCATCCTGCAACTAACTCATTAATTACAATGCTTGCAAGGCTTATAGTGATGTGCATTACCGAGTGGGCCCAGAGATACCTCTCCGACAATCGGAGTGACAAATCCTAATCTCGAAATACGCCAACTCAACAAGTACCTTCGGAGACACCTGTAGAGCACCTTTATAATCACCCAGTTACGTTGTGACGTTTGGTAGCACACAAAGTGTTCCTCCGGTAAACGGGAGTTGCATAATCCCATAGTCATAGGAACGTGTATAAGTCATGAAGAAAGCAATAGCAACATACTAAACGATCAAGTGCTAAGCTAACGGAATGGGTCAAGTAAATCACATCATTCTCATAATGATGTGATCCCGTTAATAAAATGACAACTCATGTCTATGGCTAGGAAACATAACCATTTTTGATCAACAAGCTAGTCAAGTAGAGGCATACTAGTGACACTTTGTTTGTCTATGTATTCACACATGTATTATGTTTCCGGTTAATACAATTCTGGCATGAATAATAAACATTTATAATGATATAAGGAAATAAATAATAAATTTATTATTTCCTCTAGGGCATATTTCCTTCAGTCTCCCACTTACACTAGAGTCAATAATCTAGTTCACATTGCCATGTGATTTAACACCAATAGTTCACATCACCATGTGATTAACACCCACAGTTCACATCGTCATGTGACCAACACCCAAAGGGTTTCTAGAGTCAATAATCTAGTTCACATCACTATGTGATTAACACCCAAAGAGTACTAAGGTGTGATCATGTTTTGCTTATGAGAGAAGTTTAGTCTACGGGTCTGCCACATTTAGATCCGTATGTATTTTGCAAATTTCTATGCCAACAATGCTCTGCACGGAGCTACTCTAGCTAATTGCTCCCACTTTCAAAATGTATCCAGATTGAGACTTAGAGTCATCTGGATCAGTGTCAAAACTTGCATCGATGTAACCCTTTATGACGAACCTTTTGTCACCTCCATAATCGAGAAACATATCCTTATTCCACTAAGGATAATTTTGACCGCTGTCTAGTGATCTACTCCTAGATCACTATTGTACTCCCTTGCTTAACTCAGTGTAGGGTATACAATAGATATGGTACACAACATGGCATACTTTATAGAAACTATGGCTGAGGCATAGGGAATGACTTTCATTCTCTTTCTATCTTCTGCCATGGTCGGGCTTTGAGTCTTACTCAATTTCACACCTTGTAACACTGGTAATAACTCTTTCTTTGACTGTTCCATTTTGAACTACTTCAAAATCTTGTCAAGGTATGTACTCATTGAAAAAACTTATCAAGCGTCTTGATCTATCTCTGTAGATCTTGATGCTCAATATGTAAGTAGCTTCATCGAGGTCTTTATTTAAAAAACTCCTTTCAAATACTCCTTTATGCTTTCCAGAAAATTCTACATTATTTCCGATCAACAATATGTCATTCACATATATTTATCAGAAATGTTGTAGTGCTCCCACTCACTTTCTTGTAAATACAGGCTTCACCACAAGTCTGTATAAAACTATATGCTTTGATCAACTCATCAAAGCATATATTCCAACTCTGAGATGCTCGCACCAGTCCATAGATGGATCACTGGAGCTTGCACATTTTGTTAGCACCTTTAGGATCGACAAAATTTTCTGGTTGCATCATATACAACTCTTCTTTAAGAAATCCATTAAGGAATGTAGTTTTGACATCCATTTGCAAGATTTCATAAAATGTGGCAATTAGCTAACATGATTCAGATAGACTTAAGCATCACTATGAGTGAGAAAATCTCATCGTAGTCAACACCTTGAACTTTGTCAAAACCTTTTTCAACAAGTCTAGCTTTGTAGATAGTAACACTACTATCAGCGTCCATCTTCCTCTTGAAGATCCATTTATTTTCTATGGCTTGCCAATCATCGGGCAAGTCAACCAAAGTCCACACTTTGTTCTCATGCATGGATCCCATCTCAGATTTCATGGCCTCAAGCCATTTCGCGGAATCTGGGCTCATCATCGCTTCCTCATAGTTCGTAGGTTCGTCATGGTCGATTAACATGACCTCCAGAACAGGATTATCGTACCACTCTGGTGTGGATCTCACTCTGGTTGACCTATGAGGTTCGGTAGTAACTTGATCTAAAGTTACATGATCATCATCATTAGCTTCCTCACTAATTGGTGTAGGAGTCACAGAAACAGATTTCTGTAATGAACTACTTTCCAATAAGGGAGCAGGTACAGTTACGTCATCAAGTTCTACTTTCCTCCTACTCACTTCTTTTGAGAGAAACTCCTTCTGTAGAAAGGATTATTCTCAGCAACAAATATCTTGCCTTCGGATCTGTGATTGAAGGTGTACCCAACAGTTACTTTTGGGTATCCTATGAAGACACACTTCTCCGACTTGGGTTTGAGCTTATCAAGATGAAACTTTTTCACATAAGCATCGCAACCCCAAACTTTAAGAAACGACAGCTTAGGTTTCTTGCTAAACCACAGTTCATACGATGTCGTCTCAATGGATTTAGATGGTGCCCTTTTTAATGTGAATGCAGCTATCTCTAATGCATAACCCCAAAACGATAGCGGTAAATCAGTAAGAGACATCATAGATCGCACCATATCTAGTAAAGTACGATTACGACGTTCGGACACACCATTACGCTGTGGTGTTCCAGGTGGCATGAGTTGCGAAACTATTCCGTATTGTTTCAAATGTAGACCAAGCTCGTAACTCAAATATTGCCCTCCACGATAAGATCATAGAAACTTTATTTTCTTGTTACGATGATTTTCCACTTCACTCTGAAATTCTTTGAACTTTTCAAATGTTTCAGACTTATGTTTCATTAAGTAGATATACCCATATCTGCTCAAATCATCTGTGAAGGTGAGAAAATAACGATACCCGTCGCGAGCCTCAATATTCAATGGACCACATACATCAGTATGTATGATTTCCAACAAATCTGTTGCTCGCTCCATAGTTCCGGAGAACGGCGTTTTAGTCATCTTGCCCATGAGGCATGGTTCACAAGTACCTAGTGATTCATAATCAAGTGATTCCAAAAGTCCATCAGTATGGAGTTTCTTCATGAGCTTTTCACCAATATGACCCACACGGCAGTGCCACAAATAAGTTGCACTATCATTATCAACTCTGCATCTTTTGGCTTCAACATTATTAATATGTGTATCACTACTCTCGAGATTCAACAAACCATTTTCATTGGGTGTACAACCATAGAAGGTTTTATTTATGTAAACCGAATAACAATTATTCTCTAACTTAAATGAATAACCGTATTGCAATAAACATGATCAAATCATATTCATGCTCAACGCAAACACCAAATAACACTTACTTAGGTTCAACACTAATCCCGAAAGTATAGGGAGTGTGCGATGATGATCATATCATTCTTGTAACTACTTCCAACACACATCGTTACTTCACCCTTAACTAGTCTATGTTCATTCTGCAACTCCTGTTTCAAGTTACTACTCTTAGCAACTGAACTAGTATCAAATACCGAGGGGTTGCCATAAACACTAGTAAATTACACATCAATAACATGTATATCCAATATACCTTTGTTCACTTTGCCATCCTTCTTATCCGCCAAATACTTGGGGCAGTTCCGCTTCTAGTGACTAGTCCCTTTGAAGTAAAAGCACTTAGTCTCAGGCTTAGGTCCAGACTTGGGCTTCTTCACTTGAGCAGCAACTTGCTTGCCATTCTTCTTGAAGTTCCCCTTCTTCCCTTTGCCCTTTTCTTGAAACTAGTGGTCTTGTTAACCATCAACACTTGATGCTTTTCTTGATTTCTACATTCATCGATTTCAGCAACATGAAGAGCTTGGGAATCGTTTCCGTTATCCCTTGCATATTATAGTTCATCACGAAGTTCTAGCAACTTGGTGATAGTGACTAGAGAACTCTGTCAATCACTATCTTATCTGGAAGATTAACTCCCACTTGTTCAAGTGATTGTAGTACTTAGACAATCTGAGCACATGCTTACTGGTTCAGTTATTCTCCTCCATATTGTAGGCAAAGTAATGTCAGGGGTCTCATACCTCTCGACACGGGCATGAGTATGAAATACCAATTTCAACTCTTGGAACATCTTATATGCTCCGTGGCGTTCAAAACATTTTTGAAGTCCCGGTTCTAAGCCATAAAGCATGGTGCACTAAACTATCAAGTAGTTATCATAACGAGCTTTTGTCAAAACGTTCAAAATGTCTGCATCTACTCCTCCAACAGTTCTGTCACCTAGCGGTGCATCAAGGACATAATACTTCTGTGCAGCAATGACGATAATCCTCAGATCATGGAGCTAGTCCGCATCTTTGCTACTAACATCTTTCAACTTATTTTTCTCTAGGAACAAATCAAAAATAAAACAGGGGAGCTAAACACGAGCTATTGATCTACAACATAGATATGCTAATACTACCAGGAATAAGTTCATGATAAATTTAAGTTCAATTAATCATATTACTTAAGAACTCACACTTAGATAGACATCCCTCTAATCATCTAAGTGATCACGTGATCCAAATCAACTAAACCATGTCCGATCATCACGTGAGATGGAGTAGTTTTCAATGGTGAACATCACTATGTTGATCATATCTACTATATGATTCACGCTCGGCCTTTCGGTCTCGGTGTTCCGAGGCCATATCTGCATATGCTAGGCTCGTCAAGTTTAACTCGAGTATTCTGCGTGTGCAAAACTGTCACATCCCTAGCTTCAGGCATTGCTCTAGGTTAGCTTCATGTGTGCATCATGTCTATATTTTTGAAACTTGAATTGAGGAATATTGGAAGCCTCAAAACCCTAAATAAAAGAGGGGCAAAAACCCTAGAAATCTCATTCATTGCTCCAAAAGGGCTCTTCATAAATGTTTGATAATTTTTGGTAAGGGTTCTGGTCCCAACCAAAATATTGAACATTTTTAAGGATTTATTTTTGGGACTTTGAATTTAAATCATTAGCTATTTGAATTTGAATTATATTCATATAATTAGAATATAATTTCAAATATCCCTGAAATATTTTATAAGCTTTTGGAAAAGTCCATCTAGCAATATAAAATATTCAGTGGAGTTTTTGGCATTGTTTGAATTATTTTAAAATTCAAAACAGTGGCAAAATAATTTAAATAAAACAAAAACTGAAGAAAAATATAAAACAGAATAGAAACAGAAAGAGAGAGAGAGAGAGTAAGCTACCTGGCGCCTACCAAGCCCACCTGGGCCTCACCTGGCCGGCCCAGCCAGCAGCCGGCCACCTGGCCAGCCCACCTCCCCCCCCCCTTGTCCTCTTCTTCCTCTGCCAGTAGGCAGAGGCGAGGCGTGGCGCGCGCCCGAAGAGCTCCGGCCACCTCCTGCTTCGCCGTGGCAGCCTCCCCGACTCCCTCGCGACGCCACGGAGACGCCTCGACCCCCTCGACCGCCTCTCTCTTCCCCTGGACCCCGTTCCCTCCTCTGCTTCCC